>NC_037675.1:85677332-85797004 GCF_003255815.1 Theropithecus gelada | reverse complement strand
TTCTGGATATTAGCCCTTTGTCAGATGAGTAGATTGCAAAAATTTTCTCCCATTCTGTAGGTTGCCTGTTCACTCTGATGGTAGTTTCTTTTGCTGTGCAGAAGCTCTTTAGTTTAATGAGATCCCATTTGTCAATTTTGGCTTTTGCTGCCGTTGCTTTTGTTGTTTTAGACATGAAGTCTTTGCCCATGCCTATGTCCTGAATGGTACTACCTAGGTTTTCTTCTAGGGTTTTTATGGTATTAGGTCTAACATTTAAGTCTCGAATCCATCTTGAATAAAATCTAATGTTTCTTTGTTCATTTTTTTGTCTGGATGATCTGTCCAATGCTGAAATTCGGGTATTGAAGTCTTCAAATATGTTGTATGATGGCCTATTTCTCACTTTACCTGTAATAATATTTGCATTAATGTATCTGGATTCTCCAGTATTGGATGCATATATATTTATAATTTTCATGTTCTCTTGCTGAATTGACACCTTTATCATCAAATAATGACCTTCTTTGTCTCTTCGAATACTTTTTGGCTTGATATCTATTTTTTTAATATAAGGATAGCTACTCCTACTTTTATTTAGTTTCCATTGGCCTGAAATATCTTTTTACATCCTTTTATTTTTAGTCTTATGTGTCGTTATAGGTGAAGTGTGTTTCTTGCAGGCAACAGGTCATTGCATCTTGTTTTGCTTTGTTTTTCTTAATCCATTCAGCCACTCTTTGTATTCTGAGTGGAGACTTTATTCCTTTTACATTCAATGTTATTATTAATAAGGCCTTACTTCTTCCATTTTGTTATTTGTTTTCTGGTTGTCTTGTAGTCTTTTCCTATCTTTTTTCTTTCCAGTCTTTCTTTCTGTGAAGATAACTTTCTTTGATGCTATGTTTTGATATCTTGCTTTTTGCTTTTTATTTTGTATGTACTTGTTATATGTTATTTGATTTAAGGTTATCATGAAGCTTTCAAATAACACCTTATTGCCCATTATTTTGCACTGATGACAATACTGATTGCAACAACAAAGAAACTAACAGACAAGCAAAGAGAAAACTAATAAGAACTCTACATTTTAACTTCATACGCCCATTTTTTAACTTGTATGGTTTCCATTTGTATCTTATTATACTGTCTGGAAAAGTTGTTAAAGTTATTATTTTGCATTAGTTCATCTTTTAGTCTTTCTACTTAAGACATGAGTTGTTTATAGACCACAATTACGTTGTTATAATATCCTGTATTTTTCTGTGTACTTACTTTTACCAGTCAGTTTTGTACCTTCAGATGATTTCTTCCTGCTCATTAGCCTCTGTTTATTTCAGATTGAAAATCTCCCTTTACCAGTTTTTGTTGGACAGGTCTAGTGTTTGTGATATCCCTCAGCTTTTGTTTGTCTAAGAATGTCTTTATTTCTCTTTAATTTTTTCATATTTGTGGCTTTATTATTATTTTTATTTTTTTAATTATACTTTAAATTCTAGGGTACATGTGCACAATGTGCAGGTTTGTTACATAGGTATACATGTGCCATGTTGGTTTGCTGTACCCATCAACTTGTCTTTTACATTAGGTGTTTCTCCTAATGCTATCCCTCTCCCAGGCTCTCACCCTCTCATTAATGTTTTAAGGATATTTTCACTGGATACATTATTTTAGGATAAAAGTTGTTGTTTTTCCTTCAGGTCTTTAAGTATGTCATGCCACTCTCCCCTGGACTGTAAGGTTTCCACTGAGAAGTCATTGTCAAACATATTAGAGCTCCATTGTATGTTATTTGTTTCTTTTCTCTTGCTGCTTTTTGGATGTCTTCTTTATCCTTGACCTTTGGGAGTTCAATAATTAAATGCCTTGTGATCGTCTTATTTGAATTAAATCTACTTGGTGTTCTTTGACCTTCTCGTACTTGAATATTGATATATTTTTCTAGGTTTGGAAAGTTCTCTGTTACTATCCCTTTGAATAAATTTTCTGCTCGAATCACTTTCTCACCCTCCACTTTAAGACCAGTAACTTTATTTTAACTATTATTTTTGGTTTTGGGGTACATGTGAAGGTTTGTTACATAGATAAACTCATGTCATGGGGGCTTGTTGTACAGGTTACTTCATCACCCAGGAATTAAGCCCAGAACCCAATGGTTATCTTTTCTTCTCCTCTCCCTCCTACCATTCTCCACCCTCAAGTGGCCCTAGTGTCTGTTGTTTCCTTCTTTGTGTTCATAAGTTCTTATCATTTAGCTCCCACTTATGAGTGAGAATGTGCAGTATTTGGTTTTCTGTTCTTGAATTAATTTACTGAGGATAATAGCCTCCAGCACCATCCACGCTCCTGTAAAGACATGATCTCATTCTTTTTTATGGCTGCATAATATTCCATGGTGAATCTCTGCCATGTTTTCTTTATCCAATTTGCCATTTCTGGGCATTTAGTTGATTCCATGTCTTTACTATTGTAAATAGTGCTGCAATGAACATTTGCATGCATGTATCTTTATGGTAGAATGGTTTATATTCTTCTGGGTATATACCCAGTAATGGGATTGGATTGCTGGGTTGAATGGTAGTTCTGCTTTTGGCCCTTTCAGTAATTGCTATATCGCTTTTCATTCCCACAAACAGTGTATAAGTGTTCCGTTTTCTCTGCAATCTTTCTAGCATCTGTTATTATTTTTTACTTTTTAATAATTGCCATTCTGACTGGTGTGAAATGGTATCTCATTGTTTTGATTTGCATTTATCTAATTATCGGTGATATTGAGCTTTTCTTCATATGTTCATTAGCTGGATATATGTCTCCTTTTGAAAGGTGTCTGTACATGCCTTTTTTCCACTTTTTAATGGGGTTTTCTCTCCTAAATTCTTTTAAGTTCTTTATAGCTGCTCGATATTATACCTTTGTCAGGTGCACAGTTTGGAAATATTTTCTCCCAAACTGTAGATTGTCTGTTTACTCTGTTGATAATGTCTTTCACTGTGCAGAAGCTCTTTAGTTTAATTATATCCCACTTGTCGATTTTTGTTGTGATTGCTTTTGGTGTCTTGGTCATGAAATCTTTGCCTGTTCCTTTCTCCAGGATGGCATTGCCTAGGTGGTCTTCCAGAGTTTTTATACTTTTGGAATTTACATTTAATTCTTTAATTCATCTTGAGTTAGTTTTTGCATATGGTGTTGGAATGGGTCCAGCTTGAGTCTTCTGCATATGGCTAGCCAGTTATGCCAGCATCATTTATTGAATAGGAAGTCTTTTTTTATTGCTTGTTTTTGTCAGCTTTGTTGAAGATTAGGCAGTAATAGGTATGTGGCCTTATTTCTGGGCTGTCTATTCTGTTCTGTTGGTCTACGTGTCTGGTTTTGTACCAGTATCATGCTGTCTTGATTACTGTAGCCCTGTAGTATAGTTGGAAGTTGGGTAACGTGATGCCTCCAACTATGTTCTTTTTGTGTGACCCCACTCACAACTCCAGGCAGCTCAGCATGGACAGACTATTCGTTTAGTCATTCTGGGATTGGTCATTGGAGCCATATTTAGTTTATTTGGTGAAGTCACTTTTAGATTTGCTTTTTTGAAGCTATTTCATAGATATTGTATGTGTGCTTCATTCTTTTTCCTTTTATTTCCTCTGATTGTATATGTTCAAATAGCCTGTCTTAAAGCTCGCTAACTTTTTCTTCTGCTAGATCAGTTCTATGGTTTAGAAACTTTGATGCATTCTTCAGTATTTCAATTGAATTTTTCAGCTCCAGAATTTCTGCTTGTTCGTTTCTTACAATTATTTCAATCTCTTTTAAATTTGTCTGATAGAAATCTGAATTCCTTCTCTGTGTTGTCTTAAATTTCATTGAGTTTCCTCATAACAATTATTTTGAATTCTCTGTCTGAAAGGTAGCATACTTCTCTCATTCTGGGATTGGTCATTGGTGCCATGTTTAGTTTATTTGGTGAGGTCATTTTTTCTGGATGGTCTTGATGATTGCAGATGTTCATCAACGTCTAGGCATTAAAGAGTTAGGTATTTATTTTACCCTTCACATGATGGGCTTGTTTGTACCTATCCTTCTTGGAAAGGCTTTCCAAGTATTCAAAGGAAATTTATTGCTGTGATCTAAATATTTGGTCTCTGCAACCATATCTGCATTAGGGATCACCCCAAGTCCAGTAATACCATGACACTTGCAGACTCATAGAGGTTCTGCCTTAGTGGTCTTGGATAAGATCTAGGAGAATTCCCTGGATTACCACGCAGAAACACTTGTTCCCTTCCCTTATTTTCTCCGAAACAATCAGTCTGTCCATGCTGAACTGCCTATGAGAAGAGTGACACAAGCACCTTTGTGGCCACCACCACTGGTACTGTGTGGGTCACGAAGCCAGCACAGCACTGGGTCTTGCCCAAGGTCTACAGCAGCAACTGCCTGGCTGTTGCCAACATTTACTCAAGGCCCAAGGACTCTTCAGTCAGCACACGAAGGTGGTGAATTCAGCTAGGCTGTGTCCTTCCCTTCAGGGTGGTGAACTCCCTCCTGCCCCAGCCCAGGGTCATTCCAGAAATACCATCTGTGAGCCAGGGCCTAAAGTAAGGAACTTTAGGAATGGACTTGGTGTTCTATTCTACTGTGGCTCAACTGGCACCAAAGCTGCAGGACAAAGTCCTTCCCACTCTTTCTTCTTTCCTCATGCAAAAAGAATCTCTCCTCATGGCTACCACTGCCCTAGGCCCGCAGCAAGTACTGCTTGACTAACATCAATGTTCACTAAAGGCCCAAGGGCTCTTTAGTCAGCTTTTGGTGTGTGCTACCAGGTCTCGGTTTTTTCCTTCAGGGCAATGGGCTCCTCTCTGGCTCAGGGCAGGTTCAGAAATACCCTCCAGGAGCCAACACCTGGAATCAGGGACCCCAGAAGACCACTTAATATTCTACCCCACTGTAGCCAAGGTGGTACCTAAGCTGCAAGACAGTGTCCCATTTCCTCTTCCTTCTCCTTTCTTCAAGTAGAAGGAGTCTCCCTGTGATCACCACAGGTAGAAATGGGCTGGGTCACACCTAAAGCCAATATGGCACTGGATCTCACCCAGGGCCCATGACGAGTGTTACCTGGGTACCACGGATGTTTATTCAAGACCCAAGGGCTCTTTAGTAAGAGAGTGTTAAATCCTTCCCAGACTGGGTCCTTTCTTTCAAGGAAGCAGGTTCCTTCTGATCCACAGTGTGTCTAGAAACGTTATTTGGGAGCTAGGGCATGAATGGGGTCTTCAGGACTCTGCCCAATGCCATATTTTACTATGGCTAAGCTGGTATATCCAGGTTGCAAAACAAAGTCCTCTTTACTCTCCCCTCTCCTCTCCTCAAGCTGAAAAAAGGAGTCTCTTCTGAAGCTGCACTGACTGGGGTTGGGGAAAAGTGATGTAAGCACTCCCTTAGTCAACTCAGCTGGTGTCTCACTAGGTTGCATGCACCCCACGTCCACTATATCTGAGTCTAACAAAGTCACAGGACTTGCCTAAGAATTGCAGTGTCTGTGGCCTTCAACAATCAAGTTTCTTAAGGACCCCAGAGGACATTAGCCCACAGCGGTAAGGTTTGCAGAACTCTGCTTCCAGCTGCTGGGATGGATGATATGCCTCTGGCTAGAGCTGCTATAAATTCTCCCTCTATGGGTTCCCACCAAGTTCTGCCCCATGTTGCTTTCCACTGGGACAGGACAACATTGAGTTTCAATGCAAAGTCCTACCATCACTCGGCTCTCTCTCCCACAGGCACAGAATCTCCCTCTGTTCCACATGGCTATAGTGACGGATGGGAGACTAGTGGCACGGGCAATTCAAGACTGTCTTTGCTACACTTTTCAATGCCTCTTTCCTTGATATAATGTTAAAGCTAGGTACTGTGATCACTCACCTGATTTTTGGCTCTTCCGAAGGTACTTTTGTGTGTGGATAGTTGTTCAGTTTGGTGTTACTGCTGTGGGGGTGTTGATCACTAGAGGGTTCTATTTTGTTATTTTCTCTACCTCCAATTTCAACATTAGGCCAGGTTTTTTTTTTTTTTTTTTTTTTTAAGTATTCTGTTAATGTAATTTTTTTCTCCAGTATTTTCATGTCTCTCTCTCAGCAATGACCATATAATACTTCTTCGGTTTTCTTTCAAAAAATACTCAGACCTGTTTTCTGTGTTTTCCCTGTAAATAAAAATCTACTATTTCTTCATTTTTAATAACTTTTTCTTTGTGATGTAAAATGACAATATAAATTGCAGAACTTCACGTCCATCCAAAATTTGCGATAATCTTTTATCCTACTTTA
The DNA here is from genome assembly GCF_003255815.1 of Theropithecus gelada. NCBI lineage: Eukaryota > Metazoa > Chordata > Mammalia > Primates > Cercopithecidae > Theropithecus > Theropithecus gelada. The sequence goes on along the minus strand of NC_037675.1, from coordinate 85,790,708 downwards.
AACTCTTGGTCTTTTTTTTTTTTTTATACAACTTGGGACCTACCTGCCTTGTTTCTAAACTTCCTAGTTAGACTCAACTGACAATTCTCCATCTAAGACTTCTTTCATTCTGTCAGGGTAAAAAAAATATATATATATATGTGTATCATTGAGCTGTCAGTTTTCACACTGTTCCTATACATGAGTGAAGCCAGATTTATATTGATCAAAGTGACATGTTTGCAAAACCAAGTAAATGAAAACATCCATATAATTTATGGCTTGTTATATTTGGTGATAAACAGACATTTTAATTAAGTTTGAGGTTGAAGCTTTCAGACATTTCTGCTTGAATTTTATCACCCTAAAAAATTAGGACCTTGGATGAAGGAGGAGATAAACAGTAGAACACATCCTATACATATACATTGACCAGAGATGCAAGTATTTATGCTGTTTATGTGAGATATGGCCATGAAATAAAATACCAAGAAGGTCCCATCAACTCATAAAAGGCATCTGTGGAAAGCCTGACAATACAAAAGAACTTTTTTATTTTCCTTTCAGACAAAACCCAGAGATGCTTAAAGATACAGGTATAATAATAATGAGAAATGATAAGTAATTCCAGTAAATATAGTAGTCCCTCCTTATCTGAGATTTCACTATGGTTTCAGTTACCTGTGGTCAACTGTGGTCTAAACATATTAAACAGAACATTTCATAAATAATTCATCATTTGCAAATTGCTCACCGTTCTCAGTAATGTGATAAAACCTCAAGTTTCCCTGCTCTGTCACACCCTGAATTCACGCTCTAGATATACAGTTCCTTAGCGGCTGTCACCGTTATCAGATCAACTGTTCCAGTATGATATTGCTGTGCTTGTGGTCAAGTTATCCTTATTTTACTTAATACTAGCCAGAGAGTGTAGGAGTTGGGATGATAGAATATTGTTATAACTATTCTACTTTATTACTAATTACTGTTGTTAATCTTGTACTGTGTCTTGTTTGTAAATTAAGCTTGACTGTAGGTATGTATGTGTAGAAAAGAGTTCAGTACTATCTGCAGTTTCAGGCATCCACTGCAGATCTTAGAATATGGACAAGAGGGGACTATTGTGTATAGATTTACCAAAGTACCTGCCCATGGAGTAATTTGTCTCTGAACTTTCGAATGATGTCATCTGGTGTATTGTTACTGAGTAGACTTGAGGCCTGTGGCAGAAGAGTGGAATGAACCTGGAGTCTGGTTCTCAAGGCCTTCTTAGCCCACCGGCTACAGCAAAATCATATCCTATGTGGACTGAATCAGAGGCAAATGCAGTGGAGGTTTCTAAAGACTTATTTTGTGAGCAACTCATGTCTTCTTGGTGAGATACACAGAAACCTTGGATCTAAGCCTAACTTTAAACATGTCTGTTAAATTTTAAACTAGAAAAAAATTGCTAAAATGTGTGCATTCTCTTGTTTTAAGAAGCAAGTGTGGGCATAAAATATTTTTACAGCTTGTAGATTCATTATGGATATGAATACAACACAACAATTTTTCCCAAAAATCTATGTATTAGTTTGCTAGGGCTGCCATGACAAAATACCACACACTATATGACTTAAACAACAAAACTTAATTTCTTCTAGTTCTGGAGGCTAGATATCTAAGAACAAGATGTCAGAAGGGTTAGTATTTGCTGAGGCCTCTCTCCTTGGCTTACCTTTGTCTCCTTTTCTTTGTGAGCATACACCCTGTCCTGTCTGTGTCCTTAAATTTCCTGTTCTTATAAAGACGCGGTCAGATTGCATTAGGGCCCACCCTAAAAGCCTCATTTTGATTTAATCATCTCTTCCTGTCTCCAAATATAGTCACATTCTGAGGTACTGGGGGTTAGGGCTTCAACATAGAAAATTTAGGGATACATAATTCAGCCTAAAACACTAGAAATTGAAACGCACAAGAAGATGAAACTATGGACTAGTAAAATAGATATTCTCTTTTTTCCAAAGGAAGTTTCATCTCTTGAAAATTATCACTAAAATGAATTTTTAGAACATGATCAAAATATGGTTGATGTATTATTTGAACAAAGGACATACAAATGCAGAGACGGGTATTTTAGGCATCTGGAAGTTTGGAAGCACATCTGTGAGTTTGATCTCTGAAAAAATAATTATACCAATCCTCATTATTGTTCAGTGTTGTTATAGCAATATTGCATGCTTAAGAGCAGTATTTTCCATTTAGAAGCACTTTCTCATTCATTGTCTATCTTTAGTCTTGAAAGAGTCATGTGAGTGCTGGTATTCACATATAGGACTTTTGTTTATTTGTGTTGAATGAACCAGAATGTCATAAGAGAAACTGAGTTTAAGGAGATTTCACATTAGAAGATGTTCTCTTTTGCTATTCTGGGTTGTATTCTGCTGATTTTAATCTTTTTATTGTCAGCAAGGAAACTCATTCTATCTGATAATTTTTCAGAAATGGTGATATTATTTGGCTGTGTCCTCACCCAAATCTCATCTTGAATTGGAGTTCCCATATTCCCCACGTGTCTTGGGAAGGTCCAGGTGGAGACAATCATGGGGGTAGTTTCTCCCATCTTGTTCTTGTGATAGTGAGTTCGTTCTCATGAGAGCTGATGGTTTTATAAGGGGCTTCCCCCTTCACTGGGCACTCATTCTTCTTTCGGCTGCCACCTTTTGAAGAAAGATGTGTTTGCTTCCCCTTCTGCCATGATTGTAAGTTTCCTGAGGCCTTCCCAGCCCTGTGGAACATTGTCAATTAAACCTCTTTCCTTTATAAATTACCCAGTCTCGAGTATGTCCTTATAGCAGCATGAGAACGGACTAATAACAATGGATTTAAACTTTTTTCATCAATCGGAAACATTATATTGATACCTACTCTGTTTAACATACTATTCTACATGTTAAAAAAAGCAATTGTCTACATTATCGGGCATAAGATTACAATCCTCATTTATGAAAATATCCATATATTTACTTTTTGTTGTATGGTTTGGGAAGTCCATTCTATTTATGATATTAATCTGATACCAAGATTTCTAATTCCACTTTGAGCCTAAATCATATTTTTAAAAAGAGAAACAGAGAAACACTGTATACTGGATCTACCTCACAGGTAAGAGAAAGGGGATTTTTGACTTCTCATTTTCAAGCACATCTGGAAGATAGTATATAGATTAGATATAAAATTTTATCAAGTTACTTAAGCATATATCTTTATAAAAATTACTAATTTGTTCTGTTAATAAGGAGCAACTAGGAAAAAAAAAGGCTGATTTATGTTGCTTTCTCTGTAGTGAGGGACATGCTACTTCTCTACAGCAGAACTCTTTCAGTTTTATCATGATCAGTGTAGCAGGTCTCTATTTGAACATTTGAATGTCTGTGTATATTTGAGTATTGGTATCTGGAATCAATATTACATGAGAATTCCCCAACATAAGGAGCAAGAGATACCCGAGATATCTATTACTAGATTTTCTTTTTTACATTTTCAGTAACATATTTCAATCTTTCTCATCTGAGACTCTTCCTAACATTTTTTTTGTGAGGATTTACATAATAAATAAATTGTATCTTAGAATCAAAATAGATTGAGAGTCTCAGGGGACAGATTACAAGCTTGAGAAGTTTTGGGAGGACTGAGATATGGTACAAAATGGACTGGGATAGTGTTAAATTATCATGGTAAATGCCAGCACTCAAGAAGGATGAGATATAACCAGGTCAAAAAGACTTTCTTACAAAATACTTTATTTGGGTAGATGTGTGGGGATGTTGTGAGCTGAAATTCAAGTGGCTCTGGGATAGTGTGAAAATTCTTAGAATTTGCTGCAATGGAATTGTTCAAAATTATATATTTTTCCTGATGCTATTCTTTATTATATCCTAAGTAATATTTATCTCATTATTAAATAAGTTCCAAGTAGAGCATCAAAATGTTAGTGTCATAACATGTAGAAAATGTGCTTGTTTATTTTCGAACTGTAAAAAGTAATGCATACTTGCTAAAAGTATTCATTATGCGATAATGCAGAGAATAAATATAGAAATCTACCTTCATTTATTCTCAACCTTTCTCATGAGACGTAACCACTATTAAAAGTTTGTAAATATCAACATCGATATATGTGAACTGAATAATATCTCATTGCTTATGGCCCTGTTTTGACATGACAAGGTTGTAGTCAAAGAAATATCAACTTACCATGAGATAAAAATTAAATTTAACATCTTTGTTCTAGTCTTTCATGATAATAGCAAATGTCATTTAAAAAATAAATCAAGCCAGGCGCAGTGGCTCTTGCCTGTAATCCCAGCAGTTTGGAAGGCCAAGGCGGGTGGATCAACTGAGGTCAGGAGTCTGAGACCAGCCTGACCATCATGGAGAAACCCCATCTCTACTAAAAATACAAAATTAGCTGGGCATAGTGGTGTATGCCTGTAATCCCAGCTACTCGGGAGACTGAAGCAGGACAATCGTTTGAACCCGGGAGGCAGAGGTTGCGGTGAGCCGAGATCGCGCCATTGCACTCTCGTCTGGGTAACAAGAGCAGAACTCCATCTCAAAAAAATAAAAAATAAATAAATAAATAGTCAAAATGGCCTTAATTATGTTTTTTTATTACTATTTTCTGATCCACGCTCACTCTCCATGCAGCTGATTCTATGTCTCTTTCATTCAAGTTCATGCTCCTCATAATCACTGTTTCCCAAATTCAGACCAAGCTGAATTGTTCACAAGTCTTATTTCCCCTGACTCAGCTGCATGTTAGTGGATCAGTGGTTTCTCAGTTTTCTTTAACTTTTCTTTTACTGCTATGATTTTATGCCTCAAAAGAGGGTTAGGACTCTGACTAAACATGCATAAATTTTTGCTTTGTAGAGAGGGAAGTATAAATACTCAAAACTAAATGTATTCCTTTAAGTTTTTCACATTTTCCATATGTGCATATATAGATGTATATGACTTGTTCTTTGATGTCAGCTCTCCATATTTGTCAGCTCTGTGTTCAAGAGTTCCACCAATCTCAGATCAAAAATATTTGGGGCAAAAAATTAAACGATGATTGTGTCTGTACCCAAAGTGTTCAGACATTTTTGTTCTTTGTGATTATTCCCTAAACAATATAGTATAACTATAATTTACATAATATTTACATTATATTTGGTATCACAGGTAATCCAGAGATGATTTAAAGTAAACAAAGGATGGGTGTACATTATATGCAGACACCACATCATTTTATGTAAGGGACTTGAGCATCCATGGCTTATGGTATCCATGGAGGAATTCTGGAACCAGTACCCCTTGGATGCCCAGGGATGGCTATACTTCTAATTCACAGTTCTAACTTTGGCATTCACCTTTTATTTGCAACCAAGGACATCATGTAGAAATGAAATTTTTGGATTTAGAAATGAGTAACTAATTATTCGATTTACTCAGGAATCATTGTCTTTCTTATATGCTACGAGAATTTTTCTGAAAGGAAAAAAAAGAAAGAACAGATGACATTTTCAGTGACCCCTGGGTCAGAAATGAAACATTTGCATAAAGAGACAAGATCTTTAAATGAGAAAAACTTGGAGTACATTGCTCAGCTGGTAAAACAAATTTTAGATGAATAAACAGAAAACGGAAGCTGGAATTGAGCCAGATGTGGGATGTGTGGGGAACAAAATTTGGAGCAGTTTAGCTAGCAATGGAAGGTTGAGAATAAAACAAGTTCTTTGTAGTGCAAGTGCTGTGTTGTCTGGTTTGTTTAATTTTTGAAGTTGACACATCACACATTGTTGAAATGACACCCTGAATGAACTTGAGTGTAGTGTAGAAAACACTAACAAAGCCAAGAGCTCTGCCCTCAGTCATGAGTCATTAGTGGTTAAAAATAAAAAAAAAAAAAAAGGTCATCAGTTTGTCTGGAAGAATTTTCAAACTTGTCTGGATGTTGTGGACATGTGAACATGCCATGTCATCTGCGAAACTTGAAACAGTGTTTTTTAAAGCAATATGCCAAGAATTGAGATAATGAAGACATACACTCATATTTGAACAAAGTGACATCTTAATGAGACTGTAGCAATATGTTTCAGATTATTGAAAGGTTTGAGGTCTCATCACACTTAGCAGTCATTAGAGCAGTTTAACTTCTACCCTAGAATGAGATCACAGAAAGTGTGAAGCCATGTTAACATGTCTGGTATAAAATCATGGAAGGAAATGTGGTTGTATGCCTCAGTGCAACATTTCAGATCGTTGGAATGTAATTCAAATAAACTAATTTATTTAATTGTGTGTGGATGAATTTCTGGAAGGAAAGAAGAATGGAAGGAAGGAAGGAAGGAAGGAAGGGGAAGGAGAAGGGAGGAAAGGAATGGAGAAAAAATTTCAAGTAAACTTTAACAGAGCTTAATAAAAATGAATTGCTTAGTGTTGTAGTCAGAAACAATGAATGACCTTTACCGTAAGGTGACTGAGATCTGACCTAGTGAAAACTAATTGAATTAATTAACATGAAAATTTTATGTATATTTGCAATAAACTAAGAAAATGATTTATTTGTTGGTCCCATATGCAAATATTTTTGCTTTGGAGATCCTTCTGCTCCCAGATCATATTGTCAATTTTTGGTATTCAATTTTTATAAAAACAAGAAGTATGAATCTTAGAGGGGCTCTTCAATATCATCAAGTCTCATTGTTAAAGAAAAAGTAGCCACTGAGTCGAGTTCTCGAAAGAACCACTCCAGGGAATGTCTAAATGGAAGTGGTCTAGAAGCTAACTTGAGGAGGCGTGTAGAACTGTTTTGATATAAAGCAAGAGAAAGTAAAAGAAGTTTGTGTTTTTAAAAATAAAATTGATGGTTCTAACCTGATTAACCAACTGGGGAGCCCAGGTTTTTAGGCTACAGTTTAAATTTGTTATCACTTTTTCTGTACACTTGTTCCATGTTTGGGAAATATTAAGTATAGATTACGACCGCTTATGGTTAGCATTTGCAGAACTGTTAGCATCATAGGGATTGTACTATCACTAGCAGAATTTTTTAACACAACTCTCTCATGTATGAACTTGTCCCAATACTTAAAACTACTGCTTGAAACTGGATTCGTGTAAGAGAAAGTTCTGTTTTTTTTTTAAATAAAATGTGATTTATCTAATCCTATAAATCTCTGCTAATAAACAATATGGAATATTAGCAGTTTACTACCTCATCAATTATGTTAATTTTTAACGCTAAAAACCTGGCTATCACATTTGAAGGACTGCAAATCACGTGTGCTTTGCATTTCCTTCCTAGGGAATTTAATTTTGGGGTCATATCCTCCTGCTTTTAATACAGTCCTGTTTCTGACATTGGCAATCTTTGTTAGCTGCTTTCCACCAGCTTTTACTTTGCAGCATCCCCAAATATTAATTTGGGGATGATCTGATTGTGCGGAAGTTGGCGCCACCTCTTACTTCTGTTGTGTTGTGAATAATGTCACCTAAGCCAGTCAATCCCTTCATGCTGCTTGTCACAGTGATAAGGTCAGGTGCAGGTATGAGTTCTCAGTCAGATCAATAAGGTTAAACCTTCTTTCTACATGACAAGCATGAAGAAGCAGTAGCTCCAGGAAACTCTGGCACCTATCATAAATTTGGGTTGGCCTAGGATCCAGGTTTAGTGATAAGGCTCTGAGGAGTGAAGGAACACCAGGGTTCTTGGTCCTCATGTCGAATTAGAAAAAACGATACGGACACACGTGGAGTGATTTTAAGGAGCGGAGAATTTAATAGGCAAGAAGGAAGGGAGAAGACAGAAGAAAGAAGCTCCCCTGTTCAGAGACAGAGCCGGGGGTGGGGGTGGCGGCTCCAAAGCCGAACGTCCCAAGTGCAGTGGACACAAGCCAGGTATGTATGCAAAGGCTGGAGGAGGTGGTGTCAGATTTGCATAAGGCTCAGGGAATTGGTTTGACCAGGCATGTCATTCACATGACCCAGAAAAAGCTGGCCCTCCCACCCTAGCCTTTTAATATGCAAATGCAGGGCACCATGATGTTCTACACACGTGGCGATATATGGAGGTAGCCATGTTGCCAGGGACATGTGGGGCAAGGACAAGAAGGCCGTGGCTGGAATCACCATGTTGGGTGGACCCAGTTTCTAATGGTCTGCATTTACATATCGAAGATTGCCAGCCTGGCTCTGAGAGCCAGGGCTTTACAAGAAATTTTTCCAGAGATGCTTAAACAAGGAAAACTTCCCAAGGACCCCTTTTCCTCTCTATCTGCTTAAAATAAGGTCTTAATAACTCCTACAATGTTAGGACAATGTGACACTGCAGAATGCAAAAGAAAGTAAGAGAACTGGGTTATTTGATATCATTGCTCGGGTGCTTTCACTTTCCATTGCCAAGGAATGGTCTGAGTCAGGCTACCTTTTCTGTTCTGACAGTTAATATTCATCTGGAAAAAGCACAATAGAAGTAATTACACTGGTAGTCTGCTTTTCAACTCATGATCTAGGGTTTTTTAGCACATATCATAAAGGTGTTTTAAACACAAAATGATGGCAAATGTCTATGGAAACAAAAGTATCAGTGTAAGGATAATTTACCTCTCTGATAGTCTAAACAGTAAGGAGGTTGATTTGACTGAAGCTAAGAATTTGCATTAAGGGATATTAAGACCCTGTGTTGGATTTAAAAAAAAATGGCACTTATATACATGTTGATTTCTTTTTTACTGATCTCAGCTGCTTTTCTTTTTTCCCCGGATTGAAACCAAGCTTACCAAACTATATAAAGACAACAAAACGTACTGGTGTCTTATTCTTTCAACTTTATGTTTTTGCCTATTGTATTCCCAGTAGCTATCAGTAACTGACATGTACTATTAAGTTTGACTGAATAATTAAGTTTTAATTTAGTGCCACCCTACATAGGAAAAGAAATATTGTCTTTTAATAAAATTTATATTATGGTTAATTTTTCATGATGTGATGGCTTCAGATAATTTTTCTTTACTGTTCTAAGCAATGCTTACCTATCATCATCATGTTCAAATGAAGTGCTTATTTGGATAAGGATGTGTACATCAGTGACTAAGTCTTATACAAACATACACATACACACAGGCACACACAGATGGATGATAGAGAGATAAGGTATTGCGACGATAATTTTGCATCAACTTGATAACAAAATATCTAGACATTTCATTAAAGATTATTACAGGTGTGTCTGTGAGGGTGTTTTGGATGAGATTAACATCTGAATTAGTAAAGACTGAGTGAAGCATATTGTTTACCCCAATATGGGTGGATTTCATCCAATCTGTTGAATACCTGAATAGAAAAAATATGAGTAAGAGAGAGAAGAGAGAGGGGTAGAACTCTGTATAACCTTATTTTAGCTGGTATATTGGTTTTCTCCTGCCTTTACACTCATACTCAAGCTGTAATTTATACTGTCAGCAATCCTAATTGTCAGGCCTTCAGACTCAGACTGAAACTGTACCATTGGCTCTCCTGGATTTACACACACACAGATAGAAACACACACACACGAGTTAATGGAAACATATAGAAAAGATGCAATAAAGAAAAATGCTGGTACTGAAGAATTGAGGTGGTGAGAAAGTTAATTTAACAAGGGATACATAGATACATCTCAAGACTGTGAGCACAAATATTTCTACTTAAAAAAAAACCCACCTACCCTTTTGGCTTTACAATTAACCCTTAAACAATGTGAGGATTAGGGTATCCACCACCTGCACAGTCAAAAATTCATGTATTACTTTTGGCTCCTCCAAAACTATTAATAGATTACTGTTGACCAGAAACCCTGTTGATAACACAAGTGGTCATTTAACATGTATTTTGTATGTTATATATAAATATTTTATACTGTATTTTCAATATAAAGTAGACTGGAGAAAAGAAAATTTTATTAAGAAAATCAAAATAAAAATATATTTATTATTCATTAAATGGAAGTGGATCATCATAAAGGTCTTCGTCCTCATGGTCTTCACATTGACTAGGCTGAGGAGCAGGGGTATGAGGATGGATTGGTCTTGCTGTCTCAGCGTGACAGAGGTAGAAGAATCTGTCTATAAGTGGATCCACATAGTTCAAAATCTGTTCTATTTAAGAGTCAACTCTATTCATCAGTATATGTTTTATTATTGTATTCATATATTCACACATTTCCTCATTAATTTATCCAGTAGTCACTCTTTTTTTTTTTTTTTTTCTGAGAGAGTTTCACTCTGTCGCCCAGGTTAGAGTGCAGTGGCACAATCTTGGCTCACTGTAACCTCCGACTCCCGGGTTCAAACAATTCTCTTGCCTCAGCCTCCCAAGTAGCTGAGATTATAGGCACCCATCACCATGCCCGTCTAATTTTTGTACTTTTAGTAGTGATGAGGTTTCACCATGTTGGCCAGGTTGGTCTCAAGCTCCTGACCTCAGGTGATCCGTCTGCCTCAGTCTCCCAAAGTTCTGGGATTACAGGCACGAGGCACTACACATGGCCTGTCACTCATTTTTGAGTTTCTAATGCTTACCAAGTTAAAGGCACTTAATTAATAAGAGGCCCTCTGAATTCATTACCTATAATCAAAGAGAACACAAATCCAAACAATGAAATGCATCATGCTAGGGGTAAACTAGAGGTAGATAGGAGAGAAGAGAAGGAGTGACTGAATCAGACTGATGAACCAGCTACATTAGGAAGAGATGAGAAGAGTACTTTAAGAGCACTAATGAATTTTCTGTATTTTATGTATTATTTTCTTTGGTCTTTCCAATGATATATGTGGAAAGATGGAGTATGTTGTAACTCCTTTGAAATTATAGTGATTTTGTTTCTGTTTCTAGCTTTCAAGTTACTCTCAATCCTGAGTTTGCTGTGCCTATTCTGTAATAACCAGGCAAGTGTGAACAGAGTACCACTACTACATGAAAAAAATTGTTTTATTTCTGCAATTCAGAAGACACTAACACCTTGCTTGAAATTTACACTGCCTAATGATCTTTGCACCCAGGCTATTGAATCCTACCTCTTTGGGGTGGAAACGTCTGCACAATTTACTGAGGCTTCCGGCAGGGTTATGTTGGTCTAGCAGTTAAATAGTTATGTTAGGAATAAAAAGGTATTTAATGGTTTATTGGAAAGTCAATGGCATAATGTGTGAAGTACCTCTTTAACAGTGTACTAAAAGTGTCAGAATCCTGTGCAATTTTCCACACACAAAAATGGCATAATGTCCTACAGGTGTCACACATTTATTCCCACTCACTCTGCTCATTAGTAAAATATTTTAATGTATATTCTCCTATAAATTATTCAGACATGTCCTAACGAATTTCCAAGCTAAGCAAGCAACTAGGTAGATTCTGAAAAATATGTTAAACACTTACTAAAATTTATCTGAAGTGCTGATATTTCTTGTGGTTATTTCTACAACACAAATTCGCTGTGTTGATTGTTGTACTGTACATTGTTGAAAATAAGTTCTTTGAGCAAGGTCCAGATGTCCCTGATAGCTAAATTCTCATTGCCTTATGCCCACTACCAAAGTAATAAAGATTGCCTATGGACAGCCTATGATCCCTTTAAAAAATAAGTTTACCATTTTTTAAATGGTAATTGACTTTTTTGTGGACATGTATTTTTTTCTGAATACAGGCTTCTGTGTTGGTGGGTATATTCTGCACAGTGTCCCAAATACACACTGGGCCATAAGCCTTCATAACAAGATACCCTGACTTACAAAATCATCCATAATGTTTTAAAATATCTGTATTTTTTGAAGAAATGACCTTATAATTATAAAACAAGTACATATTATTTGACATTTCTCATGTTTTAAAAAGGACATATTTTGCATCAAGTTAATATCCTGTTGATGAAAAGGGTCCAGCACTGCAAAATATTTGACAAAATTTATTCTGAGCCAAATATGAGTGAACATGGCCTGTGACACAGCCCTCAGGAGGTCCTGAGAACATGTGCTCAAGGCTGTTGAGGTGCAGCTTGGTTTTATACATTTTAGTGAGGCATAAGACATCCATGAAATATATTTAAGAAATACATTGGTTTGCTCCAGAAAGGCAGAAAGGTTGAGTTTGTTTAAAGACTTGGGATAGCTGGAAAGAAAATGTTCAGATTAAGATAAAAGACTGTGAAGACCAAGGTTCTTTTGAAGTCTTATAGTGGCTGCCCTTAGCGATGATAGATGACAAGTGTTGCCTATTCAGATCTTTAAAAGGTTCTAGGCTCTTAACCAATCTCTTCAGGATTGAGAGGTCCTGGAAGAAAAAGATCTAGCTATGTTAACAGAGATTCTTTACAGATGCAATTTTCCCCCCACAAAGGACAGCTTTGCAGGGCCATTTCAAAATATGGCAAAAAAACATGTTTTGGGGTAAAATGTTTTGACTTTCTTCTTTGTCACATAATGCTATGCCACAGTTAGATTGGAAAGTAAGTCACGATATAGGGTTAAATAAAACCCATCTGATGAGCATTTATGATTTGTAGGGCATGACTCCTTAGACCTGTCAGATAGGAATTTGGGCAAGACAAAAAAAGCAGAGCTTAGTCTTCAGTTCATATATTTTAAGAGTCTGTCTTAGTTTGAGGTTGCTATAATGAAGTACCATACACTTGGTGGCTTAGAAACAGAAATTTACTTCTCATAGTTTTGGAGGTTGGAAGTCGAAGATGAAAGTGCCAGCATGGGGTAGTGTCAGGTGAGGGCTGTCTTCTAGTTTGTAGACTGCCATCTTCTCATTTTATCTTCACATGATGGGGACTCAAGCAGAGAGAAGAAGCAAGCATTCTAGTTATGCTTATGAGACTACTAATCAAGTTCCTGAAGGCTCCACCCTCATGATCTCATCAGATACTAATCACCTCCCAAAGGCCCCACCTCCAACTATCAACACATTGGTGGTAGTATTTCAAAACATTATATGTGTATCATTATGTGGAACACAAAGATTCAGTCAATAATATAGTTAATATGGATAAAAAGACATATTAATATACATATGGTATGTACGTGTATATATATGTGTATGTGTAGCTATATATGTCTCTAAACTTATATTTTTATTTTGTACCCAGAGCTATATTATTATATCTTTATATATAAATGTAAGGGTATATACATCTTGTCAATCACATATCAAGTCATCTAGGTAATCCTTTGTATAGCCATATTAAGTGGGATAAATGTGTATGTGTGTGTCTGTGTAATTACATATACTGCATAATTTTACTGACCCCACAGAATAGAAAATAAGAGACTCAAATTTATGCATGCATATGTAATGTACATGTGATCTGTTCCTTAAGACTAGTAGAACATAGGTTTTTGTAAATGTTTGTTATAAGACTAATAAAGACATATTTTTATTACATCTAACAGTTAGCAGATTGTTAGGTATTCCGTTAGTGACCTAACATTTATCTCAACTCCATGATACATTTATTTGGAACAGTGAACAATAGTAGTTTTAAGAGGTTGTCCTGTTCTGAGGTTTCACAGGTATTCCTCTGTATTTAAGGGCACATAGTCATCCAGTAATAATAACTATTCTAACAATGACAAATTTAACTATTGTATTTCTGATTATGTTACAGATTTATCACATTAATTTTTTAAAAAACTGTTAAATAAGTCAAACAACTTAGATAAGGTTCAAGTATTTTCTTCTCTCTTTATTGCATACTTTTAATTACATTCCAAAGAATTTTAAGAAGTTAAGATGCTTGAGTAATTCTGCCTGTGTTTACTGATACCATCTTGGAAATTAGAAACCCATAAATATTTTCATTCTATTTGGGTAGAGATGAACAATCTCTTCACTTTATTTCTATTGATATGCTGATATTTGGAATATAAAAGTACTCAGATTGCAATTTTAGAAAGAACTTTTAAATTTACTTATTATTTAATCTCCTTAATCAGCCTTTCTTTATCTTCATTAGCCATTTCAAGATTTTATTGAGAGTTGTGAAAATTCCCTACTACTTGTATCACACATGAGCGAATTCCTATTATGCCTTAATTTCTGTCTGTAAATTTATAAAAATAACATGTATCCCTTCTGTCTTTATTAAATATTTGTAAATCTTGCTTCCTCTTGTATCTCCAGGCATTTCAAGGTAAGGCTGGTAGACGGCTTTCCATTTTTCTGAGAAATTTGAAGCAATCAGAGGAGATATCCACAAACTGTTATCTCTTCATCTACCCATTTTCCTGTCATTGTGCTGATATGTTCTCATTGCACACAATGAATTGCCTCTCTTCCTGGCTAAGACCATGCCACCTCATAAGCACAGGGTCTCGTTTATTCTTGCTTACTCAAGGAAACTATTTCAGTAATAATCTTTCTATTTTTTAAAGAAAGGGTGTTCCATTCAGTATCACATGTTTTTCACTAAGATAGAAAAATATTGTTTCACCAAGATTAAAGGAAAATCAAAATATAACCAAACTAAAGCAAAACAAAACTCTTGTGATTCCATTGATCTTGTAGGTTATGTATGATTTTTTGCCCTCTTTTGCTTCACATTGTTTATTCTCCTTTTCTCTAATTTCTTCCCACCTATCTTGTTGAACCCAAAGCAGTACATATGTTTTTCCGTCTACCACTCTACTCCACTCCATTCCATTTTTCCTTGTGTAGGTCACCAAGAACTTTCACATAGCTAAATTCAATAGTTAATTTTTATTCCTTATACTAGGTTGAATAGAGCCTCCCAAAACTCTCATTTACCCAGAACTTCAAAATGTGACCTCTTGAAAGGAGAGTCTTTAAAGATATAATTATTAAGATTAGCTCATACTGGATTAGAGTGGGACCTAATTCAATGCCTACTGTTCTTAAAAAAGAGAAAACAGAGACACACAGAAAATGCACAGAAGAAAAAGCTATGTGATAATAAAGGCAGAGATTGGAGTTATGATGCCACAAGCCACAAAATGCCAAGAGTTGTCAACAACCACCAAAGGCTGGCAGAAGCAAGGAAGGAATCTCCCTTAGAGTCTGGAGAGGGAGCAGGGCCCTGCTGACATCCTGATTTCAGACCTCTAGACTTCAGAACTGTGAGGCAGTAACCATATCAACCCTGGGAAGCTGAAATACTCCTTATTTTACTTGAACCGTCAGTAGCATTTAATTCAGTTGCTCACAGTTTTCTACAGAAAACATTGAATTTACTTGGCCACCAAGACAACACACTCATCTGTTTTTTTTTCTTCTTCTCTGAGTGCTTCTTACTAGTCTCTTTATTTCTACCTGATCTCCTAACATCAGAGTGCCCTAGAGCTTAAACCTTGCACCTCTTCCTTTTTAAAAAAAAATCAACAGCACATTTTCTTTCTACTCTCATCTAGTCTCATGACCTTAAATCCCATATATGCTGATGATTCTTGAATTTATATTTGTAGTCCAGACCTCCCACCTGAACTCTATTTGTAGCTTCCTTCTTAACATATTCCTATTCATGTTTAATAAGCATCTCAACTATAACATGTCCGAAACTGATAAATCAATGTGTATGACTCTGCTATTTTAACAGGGAGCATTTATGTTGTTTCTCTAACTAATAAATAATAAAGATTAGTAACAGAACAATAGCTTGGGTTAAATATCTTGATAATTTTTCTCCCTCAATGAAGTTTTGATTTTTGAAACATGAAACATGGACCGTAAATATTATAGTGTCTCTTTTCCCTTAATAAGTTACTTTGTCACTTGACTCAATAAAATAATAATATAGTCTTCCAGGAAATACTTAACAAAGTATGTGGTCTTATTACTTTAGTATGGGGAATTTAAAATATAATTTATGTGCTACTCTAATGAATGTATTTATTTTCTTGTGTATGTATTATATGTGATTTATAAATACCTTTGTACTTTTTTGTACTTTGAACATAAAGCCAGCTTCAAGGCATATCAAAAACTATACAATACTGAAATAGTTTGGATGTCTTCCCTGAATCTCATGTGGAGATATAATCCCCATTGTTGGAGATGGGGCCTACTGAGAGGTATTTGGTTCATCAGCGAAGATCCCTTCTGACTTGGAGCTGTTCTCGTGATAGCGAATGAGTTTTCATGAGATATGGTTGTTTACAAATATGTGGCACCTCTTCCCCACTCTCCCTCTTCCTCCCACTCTTATCATGTAACATGCTTGTTCCTACTTCACCTTTCATTATGACTGAAAGATCCCTGGGGCCTCCCCAGAAGCCAGGCAGATGCTGGCCCCATGCTGCATAGGATATTCAGCTGGCAGAACCATGAGTCAATTTAGTATCTTTTCTTTATAAATTACCCAGTCTTGGGTATTTCTTTATAGCAACACAAGAATGGCCTCACACAAATATCCACAGATTAAACTTCAATATTTCTCAAGAGTACATAAATACACAAACACAAATAATAGTACTCAAAATATCCACTAAAGAAAGATAAAGAATAAAACATTTTGATAATAAAACATTATCAGAAAGTTTTCATGTTTTCAGACAACCATTGAACGTGGTAACAGGCCTATCTTTTCTCCCCAAGCAAGATTAGGGCATCCTAGTTGATTCTTTTTTTTTTTTCTTTTTTGAGACGGAGTCTCGCTCTGTCGCCCAGGCTGGAGTGCAGTGGCGCCATCTCGGCTCACTGCAAGCTCCGCCTCCCGGGTTCACGCCATTCTCCTGCCCCAACCTCCTGAGCAGCTGGGTCTACAGGCGCCCACCACCATGCCCGGCTAATTTTTTGTATTTTCAGTAAAGACAGGGTTTCACCATGTTAGCCAGAATGGTCTTGATCTCCTGACATCGTAATCTGCCCGCCTTGGCCTTCCAAAGTGTTGGGATTACAGGCGTGAGCCGCTAGTTGATTCTTAGTAGAGAAAAGAACTGCAGAAGAATCGTAAATAGTAAATAATATTATTAATTGTCAAAGGAGATGCTGAGAAATATACAAACGTATGTTAATAAAATATGATAGAGTAAAAAAAATTCTGTGTGATAATTTACTTGTGTAATGGATTGCAATGTACAGTTTCATCCTGAAGCTGTAGTATAACTGGTACTGAAGGTTTAGGAACATGGGTAGACACTACATTTAACCTGAATATAAGTATGCTCATGGTGGGTATGAGCCAGTTTGGTGGGTGATTGGAAACACTGGAAAGTGGGATAGAGAAAAACTGAGCAGAGCAGACATCTCCTGTTAAGAGAGCCACGTGTAAGTTCAAGTAAGATGTCCTTAGGTCTCCCAGAAATAAAGCTGGATGACTTTTCTGACTAGAGGTAGAAGCCTTGTATTTGCCAAAATGGACAAGAAGCCATGATCATCTGCTTTACATTTCTGGCTGTGACACTTCCCCTGAGCATCTGACTTGTATATTCAATTGCATATGGGGCTTCTCCACTTAGATGTCTTATTGGTGTCTCATACTCAACAGGTCAAAATTAAAATACTGGATTCCTGCCTATCTCCAGCCCTGTGTCTTTTTCTGTCATCCCACCTCAATTAATGCTCCAAATAGCATCCAGCTGCACAAATCCCAAACTCAAATTATCTGTTTTGCTTCTTCATGCAGCTTCTTTATCCATTACAGTTCAGCTGTCATTCCCTGGCATTAACTGAGGAATAAGACAGGTCTCTTACTATTCTCAGTATCTAATTGTTAAAAAATTTCTTTTATTTTTGATTTAGTGGGTATGTAGTAGGTGTATATATTTATGAGTTACATGAGATATTTGGATACAGACAGGCAATGTGTAATCATTTCATCAGGTTACATGAGGTATCCATCACCTGAAGCATTTATCCTTTGTGTTACAAACAATACAGTTATGCTCTTTCAGTTATTTTAAAATGCACAACTAAACTATTCTTGACTCCTTTACTATTTTTACTGCCCTCTCATCCAATTCATCAGCAAGTCATGTTAGTTTTACATTTTATTCAAAATCAAATTACTACTTCCTACTTCCTCTATTACTGTGCTACTGCACACAGCCATTATTTCTCCGCTGGAATATGGCAACCAACTCTAATTGACTTTTCCCTTTCAAATATCACTTTGCTACAGTCCACAGAAGCCAGAATAATCCTCTATTAATATATATAATATCATATTATTTCTAGCTTGTAATGTCCAATGCTCTTCTATTACATTTGTTGCAAAACGCAAACTCTTTCCTGGGCCTTCAAGTTCCTCCTACAGGATTTAGCCTACCTTGCATTCTTTTATTATTTCCTTTCATACCACCTTACTAATTTCTCCTTGTTTCCCTGTTCTCCTTTACTTTTCTTCCCACTTCCCAAATAAGATAAACTTCTGCCTAGAGCTTTTGCCTTATTTTTCATTCATTTAGATCTTACTCTGCACATTCTGCAACTACTTCTAGTAATTTACATTTAAGTTTTTAATGGAACATCACAGAGGTCTTCCAAGAACGTCCAATTTTAGTCATTTTCAGATTAATTCACATTAAGAGACTATATGTGATGTTATTCATAACTTACTTTAAATGTGTCAGGTTACAGAGTTTCATAGTACATACAGACTGATTATCTTGAGCTTTAATTATAAAGATGTCACTGTTCTTTTCAAGAATTTACACTTTTGCAATTAATTCTCCCTTTTTATCTGGAAGCACACAATTCAGAGGGAGGTATTATAAATCCTTCAGCCAGCAGATTGAGAAATGATATTTTATTGGTAAAATTAGTGGCCTTTAAAATAGAATAATAAATGTTTAAGATGGGATCTTATTAATAAAGTTAAAGATATTAATGATGTGTGGTTGACTTAATTGTCTTTTATACACTCAACCCTGTTACATTCATAGGCTATCAATATCCAGAAAGTTCTGTAGCATAGACCCTTGAGTGTGAGTACATGGATTGGTCACTAATATTGTGTCCAGTCTCTGAATTAGGTGCTTTTTGCTTGATATTGGTTCTAAGGGGAACACCTCTGTAATGGAACTCCATCAAATTTATAAAACTTAGAAAATAAGGTTCATGAACCATGTTATGTCAAGTCTGATAATAAATATTTAACTTATAACTGTCAATGTAGCGGCAGCAATTAGTCTACAATGTGCTAAAACTTGTGGATAGGATATTCCTTGCCCTTTGAAATCACTTTCTACTCCTAACTGCTAAAGATAATCTAAGAGTTAGGCTTTACCATGCTAATCACTAGTTTTTGTCCTAAGCCCTCTACCCAGTGATTACCAGAAGAACAAATTATTTAAAAGCTCAAACTAACTTAAAATTAATGTATTCTGATTATTTCAACTGTTTGTTCATGAAATGTTTAGCTAGACTTTGGGGGAAAAGTCTTTTAGATAGCCACTCCTTTTTCTGTTTCTTAAGACAGCATGTGAATTTACTGTGTGAGGAGAAAGTGCATCCTTGCAACATTCATAAACAACTTGTTCTTAATTAGCACATCCTCTAGGTTTTAGCTCTTTTTTTTCCCCAGGGGCTTCTCGCCTTGTTTCAGTTGTAGCTGAGTTTTGCTGCAAGTGTAACTCAGGGCCTGCTCAGGGTTCCCTCACCTACCCTGGTTGACTGAGCTTCTTGCTGGCTGCAGAGCCTGCAGGGATGGTCAGTTTTTCCATCCAGCTGCTGTCTTGGCATCCTCTCTACCTTCCAGGATTCTGACTTCTGCCTCGTAAACACCTCATCCTGACACAGCAGGCCCCATGAAATGGCATCTGACATTTAACTCAACAATTAAAAAACAGGAGAAATAAATGCTTATTGAGAAAGCGAAACCAAAGAGTTATGGCCATTCTCTAGGTTGGGAGACAAGACAGTGTGAGAGAGAAACTCTTTCCTGCATCCTAAAATTGTGACTTTAGGCCTCAGCAGTCCATGCCTCAGAGATGTTTCCTTAATACTAAAGACTAGTTTTGCTCTTTAAATGGAAGCACAGGGAGAGAACATGCCAACCAGCTTCTTTCAACTCATTCTCCTTCTCTTCCCTCACTCTTTACCTTCACATTGTCATCTCCAAAATCAGGCCTCCTTCTTCACTAATGAGATAGGGAGGATTTGGGCCCACATGATCTTCTGATCTTGATAATGTTATACTCTTTACATACTTGACAAAATGGACTTTGCCTATGCAATAAATGTGACTACTTATTTGACCTTAACATAAGGAGATTATTTTGCATCATCCCAGTAGGCCAACTGTAGTCATAAGACGCCTTGAAAGACACAGAAGCCAGAATAAAGTCAGGAAGATAGCAGAAGTGGAAGTCAGGGAGATTGAAAACATAAAATAGTCTCAACTCGTCATTTTTGCCTTTGTAAATGAGAGGTGGGCACTAACACTGGTGGCCTCTAGAATCTGAGAATAAGTTACTGCTGTAGATAGAAAAGACCCTTGGAGAGAACTTTCCTTTCTCTCTGTTCTTCCTTATTCTGAATGTCCTCCTACTGTAATTTCTCTTTTTAAATTGTAGATTGCCATCAAGAGAAAACCTTCCTCTCATTTTAGCTTAGGGCTTTCATAGTACTAAAGCGGCTGTATTGTCTGGGGTATATACCCAGGGGTGCATTGTTGCATGCTAGGAAAATTTAGAACATAAATGCGCAAGAGGAGTTTAGGAGTAGCGGTTTAATAGGCAGAAGAGAATAGGAGAAAGAGAAACAGTTCTCTTTATAGAGAAAGAGAGGGGTCTCGGAGCGGAAAGGACCGGTGGGTGGCAGATATGCCAACTTTTATTTTATATTTTATTTTATTTTATTTTATTTTATTTTTTGACAGGCTCTCACTGTCTCTCTCAGGCTGGAGTGTAGTGGCATGGTTTTGGCTCACAACAGCCTCTACCTCTCAAGCTCAAGCAATTTGCCTGCCTCAGCCTCCTGAGTAGCTGGGACTATAGGCATGCGCCAACACGCCCAGCTAATTTTTGTATTTTTAGTAGAGACAGGGTTTCACCATGTTGGCCAGACTGATCTCAAACTCCTGACCTCAAATGATCCACCCACCTTGGCCTTCCAAAATGCTGAGATTAGAGGCATGGCATGAGCAACCATGCCCAGCTGATGCGCCAAATTTTATAGTCATGAGTTTAAGGAGGCAGTGTCCGATTTACATAGGGCTCACAGATTGATTCAATCAGGTATGATGCTTACGTAATGCGCAGGAAGGCTGGTCACCCCACCCTAATCTTATGCAAATAGACTTTCCAGTTGATTGGTGCCAGTGCATGTGGCTGACATAGAGAAGGGAAGATGGAGCTGCCATCTTTTTTTTTTTTTTTTGAGACAGAATTTCACCCTGTTACCCTGGCTGGAGTGCAGTGGCAAGATCTCAGCTCACTGCAACCTCCCGCCTCCTGGGTTCAAACAATTATCCTGTCTTAGCATTTCGAGTAGCTGGGACTACAGACGCACACCACCATACCTGGTTAATTTTTGTATTTTTAGTAGGGAAGGGGTTTTGCCATGTTTGCCAGGCTGGTCTTGAACTCCTAACCTCAAGCGATCCGTCCTCCGCGGCCTCCCAAAGTGCTGAGATTATAGGCGTGAGCCACCGTGCCCAGCCAGAGCTGCCATCTTGAACATTTCTAGGCCCTATTCCCTCCCGCCATTCACTGGTGCAAGCTCCCAGCTTGCTTGTCTATGTCTGCAGCTCAGATTTCCAGGCTGCTCTTTGTTAGAAAATGATTTAGGGCTGCTTTTCGTTAAAGAAGCCTTACCAAAGGCTACTGTACCCTCACTATCTGCCTAAGTAATTTCTTCTTAACTCCTGTAATCCAGGTATCGACTACACACAGAACCTTATAAATCCCAATCATCCTGCCTCCTCATCCATGTGTGTATGTTCTACTTTTGAAAATATAAAACAAATGTAGTTGTTTTTCATTAAAATATCTGTGTGTAGCACCATCTTAGAATCTCTTTCCCTCTCTGTCTTTTATCTATTGATCTACTATGATCATTACAGATCCCTTATATCTTGTATCTTGGTTTGTTCTCAGTGGAAACATTTTAAATTGATTATTTAGGAAATTGTTTGTACAAATTAAGATTATGTAAACTCTAAAAGATAAGAAAGGTGAGAAATGTGCTTATTTAGCTAAAATTTAGAATCAGTAGTAAGGTGGAAACAAAGGAAGAAAATGGGAAGCATACATTTCTTGAAATGTCAAACGTCACTGGGTGATTTTATTATCTGTACCTATTACCTCAATTTAGGATCCTACTTTAACAAGTATTTGTAACAATCTTCTGCTGTGTCAAATGCTGTAATGAGAGTTTTACATATATTATAACACTGGATCCTCAAAATTATACTGTCAATTAGGTATATTACAGCTGTATTGGAAAGTTAAAATTGTGGTTTATTGAGGAAAATTGACCAAAATTATTTCAACTAGGACTGAAGCTCCTGGAATTAAGATGAGGTAGCTGGAAATGTAATAGATAGGCATTTGCTTTTTCTACTATATTTCTGCAGGATATCTCTCAAGAACCTCTACTTCTCTGGATTTCCACTGCCTTCACTTGATTCAGGTTTCATCACTCAAACATCTATGTTGATTCTATCCCAGTCCCCTACCATCATTATCTTGCCACAGTGGTTGATTCTGGGATTAGGCGAATGTTTCAGAATACTATTCTGTCTTTTCAAAGACCAAATTTGTACAAACATTTAAAGACC
Organism: Theropithecus gelada; assembly: GCF_003255815.1. Taxonomy (NCBI): domain Eukaryota; kingdom Metazoa; phylum Chordata; class Mammalia; order Primates; family Cercopithecidae; genus Theropithecus; species Theropithecus gelada. The sequence goes on along the minus strand of NC_037675.1, from coordinate 85,767,988 downwards.
TACTATCTTCATAACATTAGAAAAAATACTATGACAAATAAAAGCACTAAGAAGATGTCCCTTCCTTTAAAGAGTCTATAGTTTATTTGCACAGGTGTTGAGATGTATCAACACAAAGTTAAAACAATACAGAGTAGTCTGTTAGTGCCGATATATGGGTATGAGAATTATATTACAGAGAACTAATTTTGAGAGTTTGAAAGGCTGGGAAAGGCTGTAACTTGGCATGGTTGAAAAGACTATAATGAAAATAAGGTAGCCTAAAAGAGGATCTGAAATATTTAGATAGTTTATTGGGGAGAATGAAGGACGTTTGGAAGGTAACAAAATACACAGGTGAGAATAAACATGGAGTTTTGTCACTATAATAGCTTCCTCCTAGGGTCAGTGAACCAGGAATTCTCCATGATGCTGCTCTGGGACCCACAGTTGCATGGATAATTTTTAACTAAATTAGGAAGACTTTTGATGTTTGACTTCAGAAATTAACACTTTGTGAAAGTCATGGAGAGCCATTGAAAATCTGTGGGTGAGAAATATCATACAAATTCAAGATTTTGGAAAAATGAATCTGATAAATTATTTTGGATGAGACCAAATATGAGAAGGGTGAAGAAATTTGGAAGAAGAAATGGAGGCTGAAAGCTAAAGGAATAAAATTAAATAGGAACATTTAAAAAACCATATTCTCCTAGATGTGAGTTAGAGTTATTCTTAGTAGTTCTTGGAAGCTTAAGAATGTCTCGTCCTCTTTTCTTGGCTCGATATTTAATAAATGTCTGTCATGGAACTGTGTTGAGATGAGAGGAAAACAATGAAAAGATAGAGTGATCTCAGCATTTTATCTCAAACTACTGCCCTAGATATCTAGATAAAAGCAAATACTGAGAGCAATTTAATTTGGGATAACTGCTTTTATTACAAACATCTACATGAAATCAACAGCTTGTGAAAATGTGTTTTTCTACTGTCAATTTACACTTGATTCTTTTTGCACATCTTACACTTTTTTTCTGATAAGATTATAAATATGAATCAAGCTCTTTTGGTTACACATGCTGATTAGATGAAGTCAATTAAACAGTAGAGATGGGTGAACATGTATAACCAAAAAATATTTAAAATACCAACAAGAAACCTTAATATAAAACTACTTTCTGGATGTAAGTTTATTTAAATGCTCTGTTATTCTCATATTGTATTAGTAACCAAGGCAATAATCATTAATTCAATCACTCAACATGGCTTTAGATGGGAGGGCACAACAGTAAATAAAACAAAGTTCTAGTCTACCTGAACATTTATGTAAATATTTACATATAGGATTTAGAGATTGTATTAATTTTCATGCAAAAATTTTACACAAGCATCAGAACATTATATACAAAAAGCATCTTCCTTTCATGGTGAGAAAGATCTTGGCTTCCTGTCTGAGTAGAATAGATCATAGCCATTATACTTCTATTTTAGTTTGAAAAATTTTCCAGCTCATTACAACTTACGAGGATATTCATTCCAGATCACCCTTTATTGTTTCCTCATCTCATTTCTCTGTGTTCAGATTACCCTATAATGACATAGAAAAACAATAGGTGATATTTCTAGTTCTCAGCCTTCCACTCACCTGTTTTGTGATTTTAAGCAAATCACATAAGCTTATAAGTTTTCATTATCTAACTTGTGGGAAAAAATTAAGACTTTAATGAGAAAACATTTAATTGAGACACTGGGGATATGTAAAACCACCAGGCATAGTGTCAGGAGCCTTGATTTTGCTTGAATATTTTTTTAAAAATTATGTTTAATAATGACTAAGAAAAAGAAACTTTGTATGTGAAAGCAAAACAAAAAAACTAACATTTGATAGAATAGTTTTAATGCATAATTAAATTTTAAAGAAGCTGAAATAAAAGAATTTGAAAACATTTCATTTTGGAGCTAACATTTCTAGGAGTGACAGAGCTCCTCACACTCATGTGTTTGATGAGAAACAAATTTACCCTCTCCTGTTTCTATCAGTGCTCAGATAGAAGAAACCTCTCAGAGGCTGAGAGGCACCAACAGATCAACTAGAATAGTGCTGTGGGCACAATGCGTGCTCAATTATAGTTATCATAAATACCATGAATGCTCATACTACAAAAGGAGTGTAGTATATTTCTTTAATTGAAGAAAGTATATTTACCATATGTTTCCAATAGTGTAAAACACACCAGCTGGCACATCTTGGACATTCAGCATATGTTTTTGTGATTGATTTCTACTCTATACATCCAAGAAATGCTTATGAATCTTCTTGAATGTGTTGCCTGCTAAGATGTATTATAAATGCTTAAAAGACATTGTTTCCTCTTTGCCTTCCACGCCCAAACCAAAATAGTCTAGATTTTCCTTGCTTTGAATTAGCAGCCAAAATGACTTCACTCTGTAAAAACTTAAGAGTAAGATCAGCCAAAAATTCAGATATACTTATATGCATACCCATACTCAGAACAAAGAGCTTAGAAAAGCTTCGCTTGGCCTATTTGTGTCACTATTATGTAGCAGGAAGTGTTGCTACAGGAAGTCAAAAAAATTATCTAATAGGTGTGCTTACTCATCAACTCAAATAACTTTTTGAAGGGAAAAAATGTGTGTTTCTGTTACAGTGAATAGATTTAGAAATACTTATCTCAGGTCTCATTCTATTTTGAATTGTGTCAAAGATAGATGGATAAAAAATAGTTTGTCAAATAAGGGAGATGAATATCTTTTTTTCTAGATTTTTCTTTATATGTTTTATCAAAGTATTGCATAGTACTTGCAGCTGATTGACATTTCCCTCCAGAAAGGCTAAAGAGTCATAAAAAGAGTGAAGGGGGAAGTTGAGTTTTACTGCAGGGATCTTCCAGGTGTAGTGTGTAGAATTTTGGAGCATAAAATGAAGGGTGGACTGCATTGAAAGTTTGGTATGGTGATATTTGTCAGAGGCTCAATGACACATCTTTACCCTAGATCGGAATACAACTATGAGTTTAGTTCCTCTGGTTGTGTATCCCTCAAGCTTAGAACTATTTGGTATACAACTTTTCTGGGCAACAAATAAAAGCATAGATGAGAGTAAAATTGGAATTGTTATAAAAAATGCCCTCACATGGGTAAGAGGGCAGTTGGAGGTTGAGAATTGGCACTGAATACCACTCAAAAATGAAATGTTCCTGTGTATTAAGCCTTAATCAATTGGTATTCACTTTTTGTGAATGGCTAATATTTAAACATCAGTCTCTAGCAGAATTGAGAAAGGGTCTGTAGAAAATAATTTTCTTAAAATACAAAGCAAATCTAAAAAAGTTCCCAATTGCTAAAGCACATAGGACTATCCTTTTCCTTTGCAATTTGCATCCTCAATGTGTTTTGTCATGTTCTCGGGAGGGCATACACTTTTACTTCTTTTCTTCTTTCTCGTTTCTTTCTTTCTTTTTTTTTTTTTTTTTCTTCCTTTATTTTTTTGCCACTGATCCTCTCTATATTTCCTTCAGGATAAAAGACACCCTTATGTGAGATCTTCTCACTTCAGCGTAGTGCTATTACGCGCTCCTGGGAAGCTCCCGTATTCAAATTTAAGGGTGACACCACACTCTCCCTTGCTTGAATTCTTGCAGATGTGAGATCACCACCATCCCCTTCCTGGAAACATTGTTTGTCTTGCCTCCCTCACTGCCACCCTCTGCCCGCTCCTCCTGCTTCCCTCTACTCCACAAACTCCTGGAGATCTTGTCCACTACCAGGGCTCTTTGCAGCTAGAAGCTGACCCAGACCTTCCCAGGTCACCTCTCAGCTAACTCACTTGATCTTCTCTCTAAGGCACCTCAAATCAGTGCCTTGAGGGGGTGAAGAATAGTCAAAAGCAGGCTGCTGGGTCACTCTTCAAGGTTCACAGGACAACCTTGTGTTCTCAGTGCGTCACTTCAGTGCTCATATTTTTATCTTGTTTAACTGATACATAGTATTTACATACTTATGGGGTACATGGGTTATTTTGTTCCATGAGTAGAATGCGCAATGGCTAAGTCAGGATAATTGTGACACCATCCCCTTGAGTATTTATCATTTCCATGTATTGGAAAAAATTTAAGTCCTCTCTTCTAGCTACTTTGAAATATACAATATATTGTTGTTGACTAGTCACCCTACTCTTATCCTATCTTTTCTTATCTTATCCCTTGTAACTGTATATTTGTACCCATTGACCAACATTTTTTCATCCACGTCTCTCACCCATATACCCTCTCCAGCCTCTCCTGTCTATCATTCTACTCTACATTCACAACATCAACTATTTAAGCTCCCTCATGAGTGAAAACATGCAGTAATTGTCTTTCTGTGTCTGGCTTAATTCACTTAACATAAAGACCTCCAGTTCCATCCACGTTGTTGCAAATGATATGATTTCATATTTTTTTATGACTGAATAGATTCCATCGTGTATTCATACCACTTTTTCTTTATCCATTCATCTCTTGATGGACACTGAGGTGGATTCCATATTCCACACTTTTGCTATCAGGAATACTGCTGCAATAAATGTGTGAGTGTAGGTATCTCTTTGATAAACCGATTTCTTTTCTTTTGAGTAAATACCCAGTAATGGGATTGCTGGATTGTAGGGTAGTTCTATTTTTAGTTATTTTGTTTGTTTGTTTGTTTGTTTGTTTTTAGAAATCTCCATACCGTTTTCCATTGTGGCTTCATTAATTTATATTCCTGCTGACAGTGTATAAGAGTTCTTTTTTTCTCTACACCCTCACCAGCATTGGTTATTTTTTGTATTTTTTGATATAAGCCATTTTATGTTTGATGAGATAATATCTCATTGTGGTTTCAATTTGCATTTCCCCGTTGATCGTGATGCTGAACAACTTTTTTAGTGTATTTGTTGAAAATTTGTATGTCTTCCTTTGTGAAATGTCTATTCATGTCTTTTGCCTACTTTTGAATGGGATTATTTGTATTTTTTACTATTGAGTTGTTTGAATGTCTTATTTATTCTGGATACTAGTCCCTTGTTGGATAAGTAGTTGCAAATAATTTTTCCCACTCACATTGTATCTTCACTTTGTTGATTGTTTCCTTTGCTATGCAGAAGCTTTTTCACTTAATGTAGTCCTATTTGTCTATTTCTGCTTTTGTTGCCTCAGCTTTTGCGATCTTAGCCACAAAATGTTCACCTATACCAATATCCTGAAATGTTTTCCCTGTTTTCTTCTGGTAGTTTTATAGTTTCAGGTCTTATGTTTAGGTTTTTTGATCCACTTTGAATTGATTTATGTACATAATGAGAGACAGGGGACCAATTTCATTCTTTTGCATGTGGATATCCAATTTTCCCGGCACCATTTGTTGACGATGGTGTCCCTTCCCCAGTGCGTATTCTTGATGCCCTTGTTGAAAATCAGTTGACTGTAAGTATGTGAATTTATTTGTAAGTTCTCTATTCTGTTCCATTGATCTATGTATTTGGTTTTATACAAGTACCATGCTGTTATTGTAATTATAACCTTGTAGTTTATTTTGAAGTCGGGTAGTATGATGCCATCAGCATTGTTACTTTTGCACAGCATATATTTGATTATTGAGATTTCTTATTTCATACAAATTTGAGAAAGGTTTTCTCTACCCCTGTGAAAAAATGGTATTTTGATAAGACTTGCATTGAATCTGTAGATTAGGCACAATGGTCACTGTAATAATATTAATTCTTCTGATGTATGAGTATGGGATGTTTCTTCATTTGTTTGTGTCCTCTTAAGTTTCTTTCATATGTGTTTTGTAGTTTTCTTTATACAGGTGTTTTAGCTCCTTAATTAAATTTATCCCTAGGTATTTGTTTTGTAGCTATTATAAGTGGGATTGACTTCTTGATTACTTTCTCAGCTAGTTAATTATTGGTATATACAAACACTATTCATTTTGGCATGTTGATTTTGTGTCCTGCAACTTTACTGATTTTACTTAGCAGATCTAAAAGTTTTGGTGGAATCTTTAGTTTTTTCTGGATATAAGATTATGTCATCTGAAAAAAGGGACAATTTGAGTTGGGTTTTTTTTCCCCCAATTTGGATGCCTTTTATTTTTCTTGTGCTTGGTTGCTCTGTCTGGGACTTCCAGTACTATGCCAAATAGGAGTGGTGAAAGTAGGCATGACTGTCTTTTTTCAGTTCTTAGAGGAAAGGCTTTCAATTTCCCCCATTCGGTGCGATGAGGTATGTTCCTTCTGTGCCTAGTTTATTAAAATTTTACTAATAAAAGAAAGTTAAATTTTATCAAATACCATTTCTGCATCTACTGAGATGATCATACGATTTTTATGCTGTATTCTATTTATGTCATATATCACATTTATTGATTTGCATCTTTCTTAAATCTCAGAGATAAATTTCCGTGGAGCATTGTGTGTTATCTTTTCTTTTTTTTTTATGTGCTGTTGGACTTATTTTGCTAGTATTTTTGAAGATTTTTGCACCTATTTTCATAAGGGAGGTTGGCTTGCAGTTGTATATTTTTTTAATTTTATATTTGTCTGGTTTTGATATCAGTGTATGGTGGCTTCGTAGAACGAATTCCCTCATCTTCAATTATTTGAAAAGGGGAGAATTGATGTTGTTTCCTCTTTAATCATTTGATAGAACTAAGCAGTGAAACCATCTGGTCCTTGACTTTTGTTTGTTGGGAGATTTTTTTATTACTCATTATTGGTCTGTACAGGTTTTCTATTTCTTTCTGATTCAATGTTGGTATATTGCTTATATCCAGGAATTTATCAATTTTCCCTAGGTTTTCCAGTTTCTTAGCATATAGTTGTTCATAATAATCTGTGATGACCTTTTGTATTTTTGTGATGTCAGTTTTAATGTCTGCTTTTTATTTCTATTTTTTTTTTATTTGATGCTTTTCTCTCTTTTATTTTTTCTTGGTTGGTATAGTTAGTAGTTTACTGATTTTGTTTATCTTTTCAAGAAACCAACTTCTGTTTTATTGACCTTGTTATCCTCCATGTCATTTGGTTCTGCTCTTCTCATTATTATTTATTTTACTAATTCTGGGTTTGATTTTTTTTTTCTTTCAGTTTGTTCAGGTACCTCATTAGATTGTTTACTTGAAATCTTTCCACTTTTTTGACATAAGCCTTTATCGCTATAAACACACCTCTTATTACTGCTTTTTCTGTATCCCATTGGTTTTGATTTGTTGTATTTCTATTTTCAGTTGTTTCAATAAGCTTCTGATTTCCTTTTTAATTTCTTCCTTGACCCAATAGTCATTCAGGAGCTTATTGTTTAATTTTCATGTTTTTGTACAGTTTCCAGAGTTCCTCTTATAATTGCTTTCTAGTTTTATTCCATTGTCATCTGAGAAGATGCTTGATATGATTTCAGTTTTAAAAATTTTGTTGATACTTGTTTTGTGTCCTAATATATGTTCCATCCTGAAGAATGTTCCATGTGCTTATGAGAAAATTGTGTATTCTGTAGCTGTTGGATGAAATGTTCTGTAAATGTCTGTTTGGTTTATTTGGTTTAATGTCCAGTCTAAATCCAAAGTTTCTTAGAAATTCATATCTAACTGATTTGTCTAATGCTAAGAACAGGGTGTTGAAGTACCAAAATATTACTATATTTAAGTCTTTCTTTTCCTTTAGATTTAATAATATTTACTGTATATATCTGTGTGTTCCAGTGTTAGGAGCATATATATTTAGAATTGTCTTGCTGCATACAATGACATTCTTTATCTATTTTGACTGTTTTGACCTAAAGTTTATTTTATCTGGTATAGGTAAAGCTACTTCTGTTTGTTTTTCATTTTTGTGTGCATAGAATATCTTTTTCCATGCTTTTATACTCAGTCTCACTCACTTAGGTGAGGTGAGTTTCTTGTAAGCAGCATATAGTTGAGTCATGTTATTATTATTTAAATCCATTCTGCCAGTCTGTATCTTTTAAGTGGAAAATGTAATATATTTATATTTTAAGTTATTATTTATGTGTTAGGGCTTATTTCTGTCATTTTATTAATTATGTCTAGTTATTTTATATATGTTTTGTGCCTTTCTTATTGTTTATCATTTTGATTTGGTGGCTTTCCCTAGTGTAATATTTGAAATATTTGAGTCTTTTCTCATTCTTGATCTGTGCAGGTTTTCTATTTCTTTGTGATTCAATCTTGGTACATTGCATATGTCCAGTAATTTATCAATTTTCTGTTGCTTTTCCAGTTTCTTAATGAATAGTTGTTCATAATAATCTGTGATGACCTTTTGTATTTTTGTGCTATCAGTTGTAATGCATTCTTATTATTTCTGATTTTATTTGACTCTTTTCTACCAATGGTTTTTATATGTTTCATGTGTTTTTATGATGGTATGTATTATCTTTTCACTTCAGGTTGTGAACTCTCTAAACCATTTCTTATAGGGTTGGTATAGTGATCATGTATTCCCTCAGGTTTTGATTGTCTGGGAACGACTTTCTCTTTATTTATGAAGAGTAACCTTGATGGTATAGTCTTAGCTGGCAGTGTTTTTTTTTTCTTTCCTCATTTTAAATATTTCATCTCGTTCTCTCCTGGCTAGTAATGTTTCTGTGGAAAAATCCACTTTTAGTCTGCTGGAGGTTCTTTTATAAGTTACTACATGCTTTTCTCTTTTTGTTTTGAAATTCTCTATTTGTCTTTGACTTTTGATTGTCAAGTATTGTGGGAAAGAACTCCTTGAACTTTATCTACATGGGAATCTCTGAGTTTCCTGTATTGGGATATCTAAATCTCTTGCTAGACTTTGGAAATTTTCATCTATTATTTCATTAGGTTTTATGTTTGTTCATTTGTTTGTTTGTTTGTTTGTTTTGGAATCCTTTTGTATTCTCTTCACCTTCTGGAACACCAAAAATTTGAATATTTGATCAATTTACTGTGCCCTAAAGATCATGGAGATTTTGCTCATTCTTAAAAAAGAAAAAAAAATTCCTAATTTTTGTTGGACTGGGTTATTTCAAAAGATCTTTCTTCAAGTTCTGATGTTCTTTTTTTCCTACTTAATTTAGTCTATTGTTGAAGCTTTTGAATGTATTTTGTATTTGACTCAATAAATTATTCAGCTTCAGAATTTTTTAATGGTATCTGTCTCTTTGATAAATTTCTTGTTTAGATCTATATATCTACTTTTATTTTGCTTTTTTTTTTTTTAGTATTCTCTTATCTCTCACAGGGCTTCTTTAATATCAATATTTTGAATTACTTTTCCAGGATTTTGCAAATTTCTTTCTGATTGGAATCTGTGGCTGTGGAATTATTATTATTATTATTATTTTGGAGATGCTATATTTTCTTCCTTTTTCATGTTTCTTGTATTCTTACATTGATATCTGCACATTGCTTCTTTCTATTTTTTGAATTTGTTTTCATGAAGGAAGACTTTTTCTTAATAATGTATCTATGATATTGGCTGGGTCAGACACTTTGGGTTTGATTCTCAGTGTGTACAGTATTGTAGTCTCCATATGATTTCTTCTGCTATAAAACAGGTTAGTGGTATCTGCAACTTCCTCAGTGGCTCAGGTATGGTTGTTATTGAAGGCTGTAGTGAAATTTTCCTGGAGATTGGGATGCCAGGTTAATCAGTCTTTGGTCACCAGTTGTGGAGTAGTGGGCCGAGTGTGCCTTTCCTTGGACCCTAGAGCATTGTACACTAGCACTGCTGTTAGTGGTTCAGGAAGAATGATTCTTGGGCCTCCAAGTGGCTTTCTCAGGTGCAGGAACTGACAGCAGTGGGTCAGTGGGGGGAACTGTATCTTGAGCCTCTGGGCAGGAGGCATGGTGTAGGTGATGGCAGCAGAAGTGGCCAAACAGACCTCTGGGTCCCAAGTGGACTGTGTTGGTGTTGGTTTTGGCAGTGCTTTTGACAGGCTAAATGAGCCAGTTCCCGGGCCGGCAGATGGAACAAGTGAGAAAGTATCATCTATGGTGATAACAAGAGGTCAGGTGGGCCCTACTTCAGGCTTCTGGGAGAAGTGTTCAGGTTCCAAAGGTGGTGAACTGGACTGGGCATCTCCACACCTCAAAGAGCATGCTCAGGTATTGGGCAGGGGTGGGGGACAGAGTCTGGCTTGGCAGACTTTCCCTCACAACATCCCCCAGCCTCGTGGTGTGTACTGGTGCTGACTGGGGTAGGAAAGGAATGGGATGATTTCCAATCTGCTAGCAGAATGCTCAGATGGGGGAATTAGCATCTGCAACGTAGCCCTGCCACTGGGGAGGGTGAAATTGCTTTCAGTGGCAGCAGTGTTAGGCAGGAAGCTGGGGGTTCACATTTTACTCATGCTTTGGCCCTGATTGCAGCAGCCCACAAGAGCAGCAGCTGTAGGCAGTAACATTTGCCCTCAGAGCACATCAAAATGCAGTTGTCTCTCTGCAGCAGGGATAGTGCCACTTCCAGTGACTTGTTCTTCAGTCCCAGCAGCAGCAGCAGCAACAACAGTCAGCAGCATTCGGCAGCAGTAGTGGCTGCAAGTGAGGCAGCTCTTTGTCATGTCCACCCCTCTGCTAGGGTGATGCAGGGTTGCTGTCCATGGCTTTTACATTGGTCCTGGTGGCAGCTGCTGCCAGCAGAAGTGGCTGCAAATGGGGAATGTCAATGGGGCTCCAAGGGTGTTAAGGTGCAGGGACCATTGGTCTCCTAGTGCAGAATTCAGTCTGGTGAGTGCTTTGCCCTTAAAATGGCACTGTGCTGTAGCTGCATAGAACTCAGGGGTATGTGGGACCCAATGTGAGCTTCCTCTCTGGAGCAATGCCTTTGTACTGTCTCTAGGCAGCTCCCTGTGTTAACCTCAGGACACACAAGGGTCAAGGGGGTCTACCATGGCTAGGCCTGCAGAAGTCTATAGTGGAAATGTGGACCACTGAGATTCTCTCATTCACCCTTTCCCCAGAGTCACTTTAGGTTCACAGCTAGTCCCTGTTGAGCAGGCTGCCTCACGTCCTTCTCCTTCCTTGTTTTTTGTGTTTTCTGTCATTTTTCTGTTGAATTCCAGTGTTATATCTTAGATGATCTATTTGAAGTGTGATTATATGCTCACTTTTATGGTTCTTTGTGGAAGAGGAAGTCCCAGATGTATTTATTCAACCATATTGAAGTCCCTCTATTTCTGTTTTTACATTTACTCTTCTTCATTTCTTCTGATTACGAGCATAATGTTTGTCTTTCTCTGGTTATTCTAAGTCTCCGTGTTCAAGCTCTTTCTGAAAACAATATCTGTAAAATTGCAGGGGCCATTATTAAAAACAGTTTAAAAATCAATGGGCTTTAAATGAAAAGATGCTACTTTATCATGTAAAGTTTTAATTCCCCAGCCATCTGTCATAGCCATACTCCTTATTTTCACTGTGACTATAGCTGCATCATTTAAGTAAATGGTACTCATTTTTTCAGTCCTTGGCATTAAGATAGAAGTATTTAAGACCAATGGAAATAAACTTTATTCTTCTCTTGGAATTATAGGAATGCAATTTGATATCACATCTATTTTATTACTATTTTATACTGACTCTCCAATACCTGTTGTATATCACTGTTTGGATATCACACAAACGCTTAAAAATCAAAAAACTTTTTCTCTTCCTCCTTTTTCCTCTATAACCTTAAACATTTTGTGCTATCTTTATGCTGAATCCTGGAGAACAGTAACACTAAAAGTACCCCAGGAAATCTGGGGGTCCTCCTAATGTCTTCCATCATTGGCTAACATCCACCCACCCACAAGTGCCAATCAATTGTGTTGACCATATCATGTTCAGCAGCCAAAGACAACCAAGAATACAGCTATAGTCAAACAGAGTTGGTTCAATTACTCATTGCAACAAGAGAGGACACACACTATGGGACCACTGGACTGTCTATGTATGAGAATAGTAGAATAGGCTGGTTATAGGATTTGGGCTTGTGTTATGTAATCTGAAGAAAGCTTCAAGGAAGGAAGAATCTATTCCAGACTGAGTGCTGTCAAAAAGCAAAGATAACTTGTTGACATAGTATCTTAACAATCCACCTAGGTAGAGGGAAGAAGAAAAGAGGGCTAATGCTATAATTGGTAAAAAACAAAACAAAACAAAACAAAAAACACACACACACAACCAAGACCAAACAAGCACTCATTCAGCTTAATTAGGAAGTAACATTTGGTCCTCTTTGTGGTTTTTATAGTCTTCTTTAATTTTGTCTGTGCTCAGATCAGCTTGTGGAGGTGTCTCATTTGATCTCAGTATCCTGTCCGAGTCCAGTATCCAAGTCCAGTATCCTGTGTCTCATTTTGTTCTCAGCCTCTCTCTGTCCAAGTCCAATATCCTGTGAGACAATGCTCTAGCTGTTGGTGCCAGATCCACTCTTTAGCCCTCACTGGCTCTGGTCAACAGTATATCCTGGCATTTTTCCCTCATAGACATTTTATTCCTCCAGGTGTATAAGGTTGCCTGAATGCCTAGTGTTTTATGTCTACCTGTCTTTATACGATGTTTCCTTCTCACAAAATATATACTATATTCGTCAGGGTTCTCCAAAGGGACAGACTAATAGGATAGATGTATATATGACGGGGAGTTTGTTAAGGAGACTTGACATACATTATCACAAGCTGAAGTTCCACGATAGGCTGTCCGCAAGCTGAGGAGGAAGGAAGCCAGTAGTGGCTCAGTCCGAGTCCAAAAGCCTCAAGAGTAGGAAAGAAAGTGCAGCCTTCTGTCTGCAGCTGAAGGCCTGAGAGCCCCCGGCAAGCCAATGGTGAAAATCAAAGAGTCCAAAGGCTGAAGAGCCTGGAGTCTCATGTCCAAGGGCAGGAGGCATCCAGCATGAGAGAAAGTTAAAAGCCAGAAGACTCAGCAAGCCAATTTATCCCATCTTCTTCTGCCTGCTTTGTTTTAGCAGCACTGGCAGTTGATTGGAGGATGCCCACCCACATTGAGGGTGGGTCTTCCTCCCCAGTCCACTGACTAAATGTTAATCTCCTCTGGCAACACCCTCACAGACACACCCAGGAACAATACTTTACCAGTTATCTAGGCATCTTTCAATTCAATCAAGTTTACACCTAAAGTTAACCATCAAATATGCCTTCTGTATTTTTAGTCCTCTTAACTCTATTTTATGTTTATAATCTTAGCTTAGGACATCTGTCTAAAAATCATCTTCTAATTCAGCCTCATTTTAAATGATGTCCATCCCCATACCTGCATAGCATCTGTAAGGGCATAACCTCTATGAAGTTATGGGCTGTATTTATTATATTTACCACTGTATCCTCAGCACTTTGCACAAATAGTGGACTATCAGAACACACTTGTTGAAAAACAAGTGAATCATCATTTATTTTGTAGTTGTCTCTGAGTGAATTAATAGGTTAAAATAAAATGAGGCAGAAATGAATAATAGCAGCCTTGCTCTCAGGTAGCTTATATCAAATGGGAAATATTAGATGCCAACAAATTCAAAATAAGTTAGGTAAATTTAATCCAATGAGATAATTCATCCAATTACATGAGTGTCAGAATTGTAGACTTTTTTTTTCTTGGGGGTTGCTGAAAGACAGGATTAAGAAGGAGATCATATGAGGCTGTGTGGCCACAATGGAATCCTTGATGGCACATACAACATGACTTTCTTTTGGTTTTTCAGATTCTAGTGCCATAAAAAGAATAGCTTCATTTATAGGTGAAAATGTTAAGTTCTGCTCTACTTCTGCAAACATAAAATTTTTGTTCAAACGTGATTGAACATCGCTGGCATTTGCTCCTTAGTGGGCAAGAAAATTGCCATTGTGGAGAATTGCGTGTACTATATTCAGGGCTACATGGAGAGAATCATTTGCTTTACAATTTAAGGCATAGGAATCCTCTGTCTATGGGTCCGAGCACACTTACAGAGGGAATGAATGTCCATGAATATTATCTGAATGAGATCGAGACTCCTTGACAGAACAACACGGTGGGAAAGCTGGATAGCTTCACTCTCATGTGCTGCCATTATAGTTAGGTTTTTCCTTCTATGAGCAATCAAAAAATCTGGCAAATACAAAGGCAAGTTTCAGTTTCTAATCATTAACACTGTGGCTTGTCTTAGTTGTTCTCATTCTCAGGATACATATGGTAAATTCAGTGTCCTTGGCTAAGGATTTTAGAAGTAAAAGAGATTTGCAAATAGTACTGTCTGTATATTTAAAGGTAGATTGCTGTTATGATCACATTTTAGTTCATTTACTTCTTAGAATATTAATGTGAAGTAGGCAAAACAAATATTATCTCCTGTTGGCAGACAAGTAAACACATAACTCATCTGTCCAGTACCCATGGAAAACATCGCTAGTAGATCATAGAGCTTCTTCCTTCAATGTGATACAGTCCTGCCTAATCATTCTCAACAAAGTTCTCCAGGAAGCTATGCAGATGTTGTCAAGGATGGATCTATTTGTTCAAGAATCTAGCAGTGGGACTATGACTGCTGAAACCACCAAGGTCAATAATTCTAAAATACTCAGACAAGTTTAAAAGTAACCAAGTATCCATTATTCTTGGACACCATTTCACTTGGAGCAGTATTTTCTGATTTGGATTATATTTTTCCATATTAAATGTTCCATTCCATTTTCTCTTTTTGTAAAGTTCTTAAGAAAAAAGAGCTGTGAGAAAGAGATGGCAGAAGGGTGGAAAAGAGAGAGCTGAGAAAGAAAAAAATATGCGTATCTGACTTTTGAGGATATTACGTGAGATACTTTGCATTTCATCAAATACATATTAACTGTGAAAAATATCTTTAATGAAAGTATGTGGCTGATTAGATAGTTTTATCTGAAAGGGGTTGCATTTCCTTAATTGGGATTTTAAAGAATATTCCATTCTTTATTTCTGTTTTTTTGTTTTTTAAGAAATGGAGTGTTGCTAGCAATGGTTGTTCATAAACACAATCATTGCACACTACAGGCTAAACTTATAGGCTCAAGTAATCCCCTTGCTTCAGCCTCCTGAGTAGCTGAGACTATAGGCAGGCACCACAGTGCTCAGCTTAAGAACATTTCTTAAGCAAGGAGTATTATCAAAGCTATTAAGCTCATTGGTCCTCAGCCATCCACTGAGTATTGACAATAGAGGAAAACTGTGATGCATGTATTTTTACTATCGTATCATCTCTATGTTTGCATTTTTAAAACATATATCCTGATATGTCATGTCTCAGATGAGACTTCGGACTTGGACTTTTGATTTAATGCTGGAATGAGCTAAGACTTTGAGGGACTTTGGGGAAGGCATGATTGGTTTAGAAATGTGAAAGGACATGAGATTTGGGAGGGACCAGGAGTAGAATGATATGGTTTGGCTCTATGTCCCCTCCCAAATCTCATCTGAAATTGTAATCCTCATGTGTCGAGGGAGGGACCTGGTGGGAGGTGATTGGATTACGGGGAGGGTTTTCTCCATGCTGTTCTATTGATAGCGAGTGATCTGATGGTTTAAAAGTGCATGACTTTCTTCACTCTTTTTCCTCCTGCTGCCATGTAAGATATGCCTTGCTTTCTCTTCATCTTCTGCTATGATTGCAAGTTTCCTGAGGCCTCCCCAGCCATGTGGAACTATGAGTCAATTAAACCTCTTTTCTTTATAAATTACCCAGTCTCAGGTAGTTCTTCATAGCAGTGTGAAAATGGAATAAAGTATACACAGTAATGAATATTAATTGAATATATAAGTAGATCTATACCAATGTAAAAACTACAAAAAGACGATAATATTCAGAGTTAAAAATTACAATAATCTGTAATATTTTTATTTTGTGTAACAAATAAATATATATGACTTACAATGTTATAAGTCCATTATTTTTGTCTATTCTTCAGAAATGTAGATGTTGGTAATGTCCACTGTACTGCCATATGCTCATGATGGGCTCGGGTGTAATGATGAGCACATGTTTTTATTCTTGAATATCATTAATTTTGTCTCATATAGAAACACAATCTCTATGGGATCTACTCAGCCTATTAAGCACTGTTAGCTTTAATCCAACTTAATTCTTCTCAGTATTACAAAAACAACACTGTGTACTACAAACAACAGATTTATAAATATTTGCAGATTATAATTGTAGTAGTACTCATCCCTGATATATCTTTCCAGGAAAGCTGACAAATTTAGTAACTTAAAGTAAAGCTGAGTAAACATGCTTTCATGATCTTTCTGGATTTAATTATCCAGGTGTTTGGACTTGTCCTAAATGCCACATAAACAAAATTTCAATGTTTAAAAGCTATCAGCAGGAAGGAATATTACAAATTAGTTATGCCTAGAAAAGAAAAGTAGAGAAACAAAATCCAGGGCAGTATTTGTCAAATGGAAGATAGTAGATCCAAGGACAAAAAATTTCCCTTTATAATTATTTGCTTTTAATTTACCTTTTCTACTTTGATGATTATTTTAAAAATGTTATAATCATATTTTGGATCCTCTTGATGACCTATATTATAACTTAATACTTCCACTCAGTTTTGGTGCCATTTTATGATTTTCATTTGTAATTTTTATTATACTGGCATTGACCTAGAGTGATAGTATATTTTGTCAACTTGTATCTGTCTGCCATTTTGTTTGGATAGCCTACTGATAAAATGACAAAATATGTCCATCTCCTCCAGTGCAAATGTTCAAAATTATTTGCCAGTTATAAAGACATAGTATATATTTTTCAGTGGTAATTTGAAGTTGCAATATCTTTTAATTGGATGACTTTAAGTAATTTAATACATTGAAATTTCAATTTGGCAACATGAAGCATCTTCATATGATAGAGTTGGGAGCATATTCACAAAAGAGCTGGTATTGAACTTCCAGGACCCTTAACTTGCATGGATTACTTCCATGACCCTTGGAAGGAATTGGGTACATACTGTCAATATATTTCTGAAAATTTACAACTGTAAGGTATTTTAAAACATTTCTTAACAGGACTTTTTTTTTTTTTTCTACTGCCACGTCTTTCCTGTAATACCTCATTTCACATCAGGTAGCAAGTGGAGTGGCAGTGGGGCTTGTTGGGGTATAGATGTGGTTTATGAATGTGCTAGAATTGCCATAAACAAGACCACAGACTTGGTAGCTTAAATAACAAACATTTATTTTTGTCATGGTTTGGGCGCCTAGAAGTCCAAAATTAAGGTGTCAGTGGGGTTGGCTTCTAATGAGGGCTTTCTCCTTGGCTTGCAAATGGATACTGCCTCACCGTGTCCTCACGTGGTCCTTGTTCTCTGTGGGAGCTTGTCTGATATCTCTCACTCTGTTTTCTAATCTCCTCTTTTTATAAGGGCATCAGTCATATTAAATTAGGGCCTACAGTAAGTACTCATCTTAAGAGGAATTTCTGTATTTGTGATATTTGTCAGCATTTTTCACATTTCCAAATGGTTGTGACTTATTTTCACTAACAGTAATTACTTTTAAATCTAATTTTGTATTGAAATGTCCTATTTTTAAAATTTCAATATTGATGTTAGATACATGTGCAGGTTTGCTATATGCATATATTGCACACAGGTAGTGAACATAACCCATGTTCCCCTTCTTCCCTGCCCTCTCTAGTAGTTGCTAGTGTCTGTTATTCCCATGTTTATGTCCACGTGAGTTCCTGCTTATAAGTGAGAACATGCAGTATTTGGCTTTCTGCTCCTGCATTAATTCACTTAGGATTATGGGCTCCACCTCATCCATGTTGCTTCAAAGGACAAAATTTCATTCTTTCTTATGGCTGCATGGTATTATGTGGCATGTATGTACCACATATTCTTCATCCAGTCCACCACTCATGGACACCTAGGTTGATTCCATGTCTTTGCTACTATGAATAGCATGATAAAATATACAGGTGCCTGTGTCTTTTGATATAATGATTTTTTTTTTTCCTTTGGGTATATAGACAGTAATGGAATTGCTGGATCTAAAAGTAGGTCTGTTTTAAGTTCTTCAAGAAATCTCCAAACTGCTTTCCACAGTGGCTAAAAATGTTTACATTCCCTCTAACAGTGTGTAAATGTTCTATAAATGTTCCCTTTTTCCCATAGCCTTGCCAGCATCTGCTGTTTTTTGGTTTTTTAATAACAGTCATTCTGATTGGTGTGAGATGGTATCTCATTGTGTTTTTGTGGTTTTTTGTTTTGTTTTGTTTTTGGTTTATTTATTTATTTATTTATTTATTACTGTTTTTTTGAGACAGGGTCTCACTCTGTTGCCCAGCGTGGAGTGCAGTAGTATGATCTCAGCTCACTGCAAACTTTGCCTCTTGGGCTCAGGTGATTCTCCCACCTCAGCCTCCCAAGTAGCTGAGACTAAAGGTGTGTGCCACCATGCCCAACTAATTTTGTCTTTTTTGTAGAGACAAAGTTTCACCATGTTCTCTATGCCGGTCTCAAACTCCTAAGCTCAAGTGATCTGTTTGCTTTGACCTCTCAAAGTGCTGGGATTACAGGCATGTGCCACTGTGCCTGGCCTCATTGTGGTTTTGATTTTCACTTCTCTAATGATTAGTGATGATGAGCTTTTTTTTTTTTTTTTTCCATATGCTTTTGGCCATGTGTATGACTTCTTTTGGGAAGTGCATATTCAATTTCCTTGCCCATTTTTTTTTAATAGGGTTAATTGTTTTTTGCTTGCTGATTTAAGTTCCTTATAGATCCTGGATATTAGGCCTTTGTCAGATGCATAGTTTGCAAATATCTTCTCCCATTCTGTAAGATGTCTGTTTACTCTGTTGATAGTTACTTTTGCTGTTCAGAAGCTCTTTAGTTTAATTATGTCTCACTTACCAATTTTTGTTTTTGTTGCAAATGCTTTTGGAGACGTAGCCATAAGTTATTTGCAGAGGCCAATTTCGAGAAGGATATTTTTTAGGGTTCCTTCTAGTATTTTTATAGTTTTTGAGGTCTTACATTAAAATATTTAATCCATCTTGAGTTAATTTTTGTACAAGGTGAAAGCTAAGGATCTAGTTTTATTCTTCTGCATACGGCTAGCCAATTATCCCAGCACCATTTATTGAATAGGGAGTCTTTTCCCCATTACTTATTTTTGTTAACCTTGTCAAAGATCAGATGGTTGTAAGTGCGTGGCTTTATTTCTGGATTCTCTATCCTGTTCCATTTTTCTAAGTGTCTGTTTTTGTTCCAGTACCATGGTTTTTTGATTACTGTACTCTTATAGTATAGTTTGAAGTCAGGAAGTGTGATGTCTCTGGCTTTGTTCTTTTTGCTAGGATTGCTTTGGCTATTTAAGCTCTTTTTGGTTTCATATAAATTTTAGAATTTTTTTTATTATTCTGTAAAGAATGACATTGGTAGTTTGGTAGGAATAGCATTGAATCTGTCAATTGCTTTGGGCAATATGGCCATTTTAACAATATTGATTCTTGTAGTCCATGAGCATAGAATGTTTTTCCATTTATTTGTGTCACCTCTGATTTATTTCAGCAGTGTTTTGTAGTTCTCCTTGTACAGATCATTCACCTCCTTGGTTAGCTACATTCTTACATATTTCATTTCCTTGGTGACTATTATAAATGGGATTGTGCTCTTGATTTGGCTCTCAGCATGGCTATTGTTGGTATATATAAATTCTACTAAATTTTGTACATTGCATTTATATCCTGAAACCTTGTTAAAATTATTTATCAGTTTAGTAGCTTTTGGCAGAATCTTGAAGGTTTTCTAATTATAGAATTATAATGTCAGAGAAAATAGATATTTCGACTTCTTATATTACTGTTTGAAGGCCGTTTATTTCTTTTTCTTGCTTAATTTCTCTGGCTAGGACTTCCAGTACTACACTGAATAAGAGTGGTGAGAATGGGCATCCTTTTCTTGATCTGGATCTCAAGAGGTATGATTCCAGCTTTTGCTTATTCAGTCTTATGTTACCTGTGGGTTTGTCATAGATGATTTATATTATTTTCAAGCATGTTCCCTCAACACTTTGTCTGTTGAGAGTTTTTAATCATAAAGGGATGTTGGATTTTCCTGAAAGCATTTTCTGTATTTATTGGGGTGATAATGTGGTTGCTGCTTTTAATTCTGTTTACATGGTTAATCACATCTACTGATTTACATATGTGAGACCAACCTTGCATCCCAGGAATAAAGCCTACTTTTTGACATTCTGCAGAATTCAGTTTGCTAGTATTTTGATGAGTACTTTTGTGGTCGTTCATCAGGGATATTGACCTGAAGTGTTCTTTCTTAATCGTGTCTCTGCCAGATCTTGGTATTAGAATGGTACTGGCTTCATAGAATGCATTAGGGAGAATTAAGTTCTCCTTTATTTTTGGGAATAGTTTCAGTAAGATTTGTATCAGTTAATCTTTCTACATCAGGTAAAATTGGGTTGTGAATCCATGTGGCCCAGGGCTTTTTTTGGTTGGTTGGGTTTTTTAAAAAAAATTATTGTTATTGATTTAATTTCAGAGACCCATATTGGTCTATTCAGTTTTAATCTCTTCCTGATTCAATGTTTGGAGTTGTATTTCCAGGAATTTATCCATTTTCTTCATATTTTCAAATTTGTGTGCATAGAATAGTATTTCCTGATGATTGCATCTCTGTGGGTTCATTTGTAATTTAATCTTTGTCATTTCTGATTGTATTTGTTTCTATTTTTTCTTTCTTTGTTAATCTAGCTAGCAGTCTATCAATTAGGTTGTTTTTTTGAAAAAACAAATCTTGATGATATTGATCTTTTGCAAAGTTGTTAATTTGAGATAATTCTAACTTCTTGATGAAGGTATTTAAAGCTATGAACTTTCCTCTTACTAGTGCTTTAGCTGTGTCACCAGAGATTTTGGTAACTTGGATCTGTATTTCAATAATTTCAAATAATTTTTTGATTTCTACCTTAATTTCAGCATTCAGCCAGGAGTTCTTCAGGAGCTGAGTTGTTTACTTTCCATGTATTTGTTTTACATTTTTTAGATATTAGTTTATATTTTTATTGTACTGTGTTCCAAAAATGTGTTTGATATGATAGTAATTACTTTGAATTTATTGAGACTTGCTTTATTACTGAGCATGTGGTTGATCTTAGAATATGTTCCATGTGCAGATGAGAAGAAGGTATATGCTTGCTGAATGTTCTGGAGATATTTATTAGGTGTGATTGGTCATGTGTTGAGTTTACGTCTGGGGTTTCTTTGTTAGCTTTTTGCCTCAATGATGTGTCTGACACTGTTAGTAGGATGTTGAAGTCTCCCATTGTTACTGTGTGTTTGTCTAAGTCTTTTTGTAGGTTAAGAACTTGTTTTATGAATCTGGGTCCTCCAGTGTTGGATATATATATATATATATATATATATATATATATACACACACACACAAAATATGTTTCAGGTAGTTAAATCTTGTTTTATTATACTCTTTATCATTATTTAATGCACTTCATTGTCCTTCTTAGTTTTTATTGGTTTAAACTCTATTGTATCTCATATAAGAAAGCAACTTCTGCACTTTTTCACTTTCTATTTACATGGTATATGCTTCTCTATCCTTTTACTTTGGGCCTGTAGGTGCCAAGACAAGATGGGTCTTTTGAAAACAACAAATGGCTGGGTTTTCTTTTTTTTTTTTTTTGATGGAGTCTGACACTGCCACCCAGGCTGGAGTGCAGTGGTATGATCTCCACTCACTGCAACCTCTGCCTACTGGGTTCAAATGATTCTCCTGCATCAACCTCCCAAATAGCTGGAATTACAGGTGCCTGCCACCATGCCTGGCTAATTAGGTCTTATTTTTTTAATTCTGCTTGCCACTCTGCATCTTTTAAGTAGGGCATTTAGTTCATAACAATTTCTAAATTATTTTTATTTTATTTTATTTTATTTTATTTTATTTTATTTTATTTTATTCGAGATGGAGTCTTGCTCTGTTGCCTAGACTGGAGTGCAATGGCATGATCTGAACTCATTGCAACCCCCACCTCCTGGGTTCAAGTGATTCTCCTGCCTCAGCCTCCCAAGTAGCTGGGATTACAGGCGCACACTGCCACGCCCAACTAATTTTTGTATTTTTAATAGAAGTGGGATTTCACCATCATGGTCAGACTGGTCTCGAACTCCTGACCTTAGGTGATCTGCCCACCTCAACCTCCCAAAGTGCTGGGATTACAGGCATGAACCACCATGCCCAGTCCCCAATTTCTAATTTTTTTTTTTTTTTTTGAGACGGAGTCTCGCTCTGTCGCCTGGGCTGGAGTGCAGTGGCCGGATCTCAGCTCACTGCAAGCTCCGCCTCCCGGGTTCACGCCATTCTCCTGCCTCAGCCTCCCGAGTAGCTGGGACTACAGGCGCCCGCCACCTCACCCGGCTAGTTTTTTTTGTATTTTTTAGTAGAGACGGGGTTTCACCATGTTAGCCAGGATGGTCTCGATCTCTTGACCTCGCGATCCGCCCGTCTCGGCCTCCCAAAGTGCTGGGATTACAGGCTTGAGCCACCGCGCCCGGCCCCAATTTCTAATTTTTTATAGCACTCCCTAAATAATCATTGCAGGACCCCAAATTTGGAACTCTCCAAAATTTTGTGGAGTAATATGCAACTTAATTATCACAGGGAAATGGAAATGAACTTAGGGAGACTAAATACATAAACAACAGCATTGCACCAATTGAAACCCATGTTTGCTAATGTATGCGTTAAGAATAAAATTTTTAAAGCAGTTTGTATACATGGAAATGACTGTAGAACTGAATTAATCTGGTACATGGCATTGAAGATAAGCAAATCAAGTTAATTCAATTAATGAGAGCTGATGTAGTTTCAGAAAAAAATTATCAGTCATATTAAACTTAAATTCTTATTTCAAGTGTTTGTACTATTTGTATTTAATTTATGAATTTGCTTGGCTTTTATAATTGTATTAGAATCATGAACTAATGATTAAATCTAATTTTATCAAGTACACAATTAAGCAACATTATCATAAACCTTATCATAAATACACTTTTAGGCCTAATTTTGGATTTATATAATTTGCCAGGAATTTGCTATTTACTCAAGTATGAGTAAAGATACAAAAGTAAGCATTGTCAGTTTCAGAGTGTTAAATTGTAAGAACCCACTGGGAGATAATTGAATCATGGGGGCGGTTTCCTCATACTGTTCTCGTGGTATTGAATAAGTCTCATGAGCTCTGTTGGTTTTATAAGGGGCTGCCCCTTTCACTTGGTTCTCATTTCCTCTTCCCTGCCGCTATGTAAGATGTGCCTTTCACCTTATGTCATGATTGTGAGGCCTCCCCAGCCGCATGGAACTGTGAGTGATTAAACCTCTTTTTCTTTACAAATTACCCACTCTTGGATATATCTTTATCAGCAGCTTGAAAACAGACTGATACAGCAGGTCTGGGAAAAGCACCATTTGATTGGTGAAAAGGCATCAAGGAAGTTCTCACTGCAGATCATGAACTTTACCCAGAACGGGCAGCCCGGTTTTCAGGCTTCAGGCCCATTTTTGACTTGAAGGTTGGGTTCACTGGGTACCCGCCCTTTTCTCCCTGGGAATTTGTCTGCCTCCTGCCACTATCATAATGATTTTAACTGTCCTTATAGAAGAAGTAGTTCTCTATCTTGGCTTGTTTCCCTGAACCATCTTGACAAATAACTAAGGGGTGCTGCTTGCACAATGTACTTTATAAATCCCTAGAAGGAAATATAGAAAATGCCAAAAAATCTACTGTCAAAGTCTGTTGTGTTTCCATTTCTATTCATAGGTTACAGAAAATTTATTTAAATACAAGTCTCATAAAATATTCTCTTTTTAACTTTCAATTTTTAGTATGTTTTGTATGTCTGTTCATTTTCACTATTAAAGGGCTAAATATGTACATAATTTGGTCTTTATTAGTGTAATGCAGATTACTGAAAAATTTTAGATGAAAGTTGTTAACTGTGTATTATGTTATTCAGCTTGTGTTATTTATGCTGTTCATGCCTTTAGTATGTTATTGATTATATAATGTGTGATTAGAAATAATTTTTACTGTTGAGTTTCATATACCAGAAACCTCTAGTTCAGCCAAATATACTTCAGTATAATATTTTGAAACAGTTAATGAATAGGAAAAACAAATAGCCCTTTGCAGTTCAGTCTGCCAAATTACATGAAATTATCAAGATAAGTAGCAATTAGAGAGAAGGGGGCTAAAATCTAAATGTGACTACAAAGCAATACAACAGGCTTTCTTAAGTGACGTTTCCTGAATATCATTTCCAAAAAGAAACTCCTAAATTTATGAATCTATGAAATAAATCCAGAAGAAGAAACCCTGAAAATGTTATATTTCAATCTTTAAAAAAATTTTTTTTTTAATAAAAGCTAAATCTAAGACCAACTTTAGTCTGTGATTCGTTTACTGCAGTTTGATGCTTGATTTCATCTTGGACAGAATAGAACATCTCCTAAGGATTATTTCATTTGATGGTAGTTTAAATTATTATGTATTTTTAAAGTAGTCTCATGAAATAAATAGGCAAGAATATTTTCATAAAGGGTATTAAGGGACAATGGTGGTATAACACTGTCTGATACTACTAGCCCCAAAAAACTTCAATAATATTTAAGATAATATAATACTGGCACAAAATGAAAGCAGACATCAACAGAAAGCCATAAATAGTTACACTCATCTATGAAAGCTCAATGTATATGAAAAACATAAGCTTTCAAAACAAGGAAACAAGAAAAGATTTTATCATAGGTGATACTGAGATAATAGGCTAACAATTTAAATTTAAAAGTTTATAAATAATGAAATTTAATCTATTCATTTTACTATCCTACTACAATTTCAGTTGCATTCAAAGCTTTTTATTAAACACAAAATATAGGAGGAAACAAGACTATCTAAAGCAAAATAAGATGTATCAGATTTGGGGAGAAATTTAATTTCCCTTGCTGTGTAATGTTGAAAATATTCCCAAAGAAAATTTGGAGAGATTGAAATATATACAAATTCAAAACTTTAAGAATTCCAAGCCATTTATATCTCTTCTATATAAAGACTTAACTCAATCTATAACATTTAGCCACTAATAAATACATGAGCAGTGTATGAAGGGACAGTTTATACCTAACTTAAAAACTCACAAAATATAAGCAACCAAACAACTGTTTAGATTTATTAAATAAATGTATTATTGTAAAATGAAAAGTCATTGCTATGAGTTCGTAAAGCTGATGTACTTAACCTGTGCTCCTGACATGAGAATTTCAGTGAATTTGATAAGCACATGAGTGCAAAACAAAAACCCTAACAATAATCACATCTTGTGAGTAAAGAACTCTAACTCTGGACTTTATCCTAAAGAGACAAAATATGTATTATGAGGATGGTCATTGCAGGATTCTATAATATAGCCTCAAATTAGATGCAACAATTTCCTTAATTTACTTAGGATATAAGGGATAATTTACTTAGGATGTACTAAGTAAATCAAGGCTCATAGATGCAGTAAAAAGTTTATTTAGCAACTAAGATAAAACAAAAAATATTATTGATCTAATTTAAATTAAATATTATATTCTAATTTTATTATTATGTAAATGTGCATTCATGTTAAATTAGATTAGATTATGAATAATTTATACTTATATTTTAAAATGAATTGTGCTGCATTAAAAAGATTCCCCTTAAAAATAGTATTTTCTTTTTCATCCATAACTTTCTGCATGTTTGCAAAATTGAAATAAATTAAGATATTGTTACTTTGTTAAGCTAAGAAGTTTACATTTACCTTCAGTTTTATTGCAAAGGACCTTCAACCTCTTTCTGTCTTTGCTTGGCTCTATATGTGTGTGTGTGTGTCTGTGCGTGTGTTGTGTGATTCGTTTGCCATTCAGGCAGCTAATCTTAAAATAAACATGCATTGTTTCCGAGAATGGGAAAGCCTCAAGGAAGCTATGTGAGCTGTACACTTGCAACCTGCTTGCTTCCTGCTGCTCCACTCTCATTGTCAATGATGTAAAGTGGCATTATCTTCTTCCTATCTTGACAGATACCAGGTTGAAAGAGCACCATTTGGCCTCCAGGCAATAGATCATCCCCTTTGTTCTATTAAACCTGGACAGCCAAATGACAATCTCAAGAGGCTGGAGTAGGCTTAGCTCTGAGACTCCATTGGGAAATTGCCTCTGCAGAAATTTCAAATACCAGATGTTAATCATGATCGTTGGTGATATTTTTTTGTTTTGCTTTGTTTTGTTTATACCTTTAATAACAAAGCATTGTGTTTTGGCGTTTTAAAAAGGGAGTAAAATAAATTATTTGAATGTGTTTTATTTTAATATTTAGACAGCAACCCCCACCCACTCACTTACCAACATATGCACTCTGGAGAAACTGAAATTCCATAATAGGAGGCTTACAAGGATACTCCAGGGGCTCATTTGCCAAGGGTGTCTATTTCATTTCATTTCACTTCATTTCTTTTCTTTCTTCCAATATATGTTCTGCCAAACTCTGAGACAGGCTTTGGTGATACATCAATGATCAGAGAAAAAATCCTGCTCTCAAGTTGCTCACTGTCTAGATGGGGAGGCAGACAGATAAACAGAGTGCTACAAAATGATGTGGTAAGTGTTCTCTACCACGGGTGCATGCAGGGGCTATAGAACAGAGAGCAAAGAAGTTCTAACATGTTCTGAGGCCTTCAGGGGATAGAGATTGAGGAGGAGGACATAAGTCATTTGAGTCTTGAAGAACGATTAGACGTTTGCCAGACATACAAAGGAATAAAAAGGAGAAACATCGGGAATGTTGAAAGTTTAGCATAGGTGGTGGCTGCAAATTATTTGAAAAGCATGGTGAGAATGCAGATAGACTGGAGGTGGAGGCTGTCATTGCACTTGACTGTGAGATCCTTGGGTCAGGTTACTGATAGTTTCCAGCATCTAATAAGATGTGGATATAGTTAGCATGCATTGAGTAACTGATTGAATAAATGACTGAAAGCACCTTTCTAATCTGAGATAAAACTAAAGCCAAGCCATGAAGATTCACCTATTTTTTTTTTTTAATTTCCTTTAAGTCACCAAAGAAAGTGAAGCCATAGTAGTTTTAAAACTGAGCATAAAGCAAATTCTAGTGCTTAAGTATCGGGGAGGAGGTGCTCCTAACATTTGCTGTCACACATTTCAGAAGGGAGTGACCTCCCTCCTACCTTTTCCTCTGGCAAGGCTACAGCTGCCACTCAAGAAATGAATAGGTGACTTATTTTAAATGTCAAGAAAACTATGTCCTTTATTGTCAAAAGGATATCAGGAACGAAAAGATGTGTTCCAAAAGGAACCAAAAGAAAGGCATTTATACATGACCGTTGTAGGATAAGACAGAGAATATATGCTGTAGCAAGTTGGTTATGAGATGGCCATTCAGTGCCGATCATAGATAGTAGATTCTTTAAGTATAAATACTCTCATTTAAAAGATACACACAGATGCTAAAGTGTAACAATAAACTGATGAATTACTAAGTGGAAAAACATCATACAACAGATTTCTATAAATATATAACATCCACCAGTTATAGTTATGCTGAATATAATTTTATTTCCTGAAGGCATAATATTATTCATGTCAAGTTTACAGCAAAATTTTTGCCATGGTTTAAATTAGGGGATGATAAAAAATCCAATGTACAATACCTCACATCAGGAGCACATGTGTATTAGATTAATTGATATTTATAATCTCATATGTGTTATATATAACATGTATTTAAAATTATATATAGTACATTTATTTATTGCATATGATATATACGGTATCATCTATAATATATAATTGTATATTTTATATATAGTATATATTAGTTATGTACAATACATAAATAATGTATGTGTGTATGTGACCTAAACTTTGAAGAAATGGTTTCTCCTGATAAAGATGGTTGAAATTAATAATAAGAAATAAATCTTGAGCATATCTCTGAAATATCATGTCAGACAAATACACTTCGAGAATCTTTATAAAATATGATAGAAATAATAATGTAGAGCGTCATTACAACTAATGGTACTTTTACATTTTAATTTTGCTAATCAGAGACTATAAGTTAATTTACATAGATTTACTTCCCCTTCTCAAGTTATTATTTGCATTAATGAACTCAAACAAAGCTTAAGTAACCTACTTTGTCAATGGGGATTACAATATTTTAGCCCAGGATTTTGTAAACCTGGACTCATAAAATAAAAACCATCTTAAACCAACATTTCCTCATTTCAATTATTGGTTTTCATTGTGCAAAGTCAGCTGTCTGAACCACTATCAAATTTTAAGAATTAATCTAAATCACTGACATTTTTATTGATTTAAAATGTAGTCCAGGAGACAGATAAAACTGAGAATGGGAGGTTTTGTTGTTGTTGTTGTTTTGACAACTTTGAAGCTCAGAGAATCTCACAGATACTGAAATCTCAAACTTATTTAAACTTAAAATAGTAAATAAATCTTTAGCCAAGGTCAGTGCTAATACTTGGTAGTTTTAGGTTAAGGTTCACATATTTGCTAAATTTCATCAAAGGTAACTGAACTTTCTTTTTCACAATTTATTTCCAATCCAGGAACAAGTGTTTTAAAATAATATCTGCCTTGGTTTACCAGATATTATCTCTTTGATCCTGTTACAAATGTGTGCCAGTACTTTATTTCTGATATGTAAAGATGAACACATCTCATTTGCCCAAATGTTTTAAAAAATAAGAAAGGAAACTCCTAGAAATCATGTGTACTTCAATTGCTAAGGAATGTAAAAATTTAATCTATTTAAAGTTTATACCTGAGACTATTTATTTTAAGAACATTAAGTGCATTAACTATAAAACCAGATGGAGAAAACAAATCAACAATATACCTCCAGTCTAACTAACTTGTGTTGAGATTTAAGGAAGCATAAAATAATGCTACTTTTTGGTGGCATAAGCTATTCCCACAAAACCCAAGGGGCAGGACAGCTCTGGTAACCCACTGCTTCATCCGTGGTGAAACTAGCTCAGCCTGAGAACTACATGCCTTTCTTGAAAGACTCACAAATCACTACGAGATCATTGCTCTTGACCATTTTGCTGGGGTAAGAACTTAATTTCTAATTTCAAATAACTCTTCCAATTTGATAAACATTGAGGAAGCTGAACATCTTTTCATTTGAAAGCAAAGAAAATTCAGCTAGCAAAAGCTATTTTATTTGAAATTTTACATGAACAAATTACAAGTGGAGATTTAGTCTCCCTTTTCTTCCCAAATTGCAGTGGATTGCTCAGAAGAGCAGTGTTCCGGGTTACCAGGTTTCTGCCATTGTCCACAGCCCAATAAAACCTGACAAGCAAAAATTCACACCATAAATTATCATGTGTCATGTTCCTAGCTGTGGTAATCCTTCTTCCCAAATAATACTTTTTCTTAGCATCAAAGAGAGGAAGAAAGAGGATGAACCAAGCTAAAGGACTCTATCCCTCTTAAGTTTTTATACACCATTAAAAAAAAAAAAAAATCACATTGTTTGAGATAACCTAATTAAGGCTGATCAAGAGGGCTTGAAATTTTTGAATGATGTAAAGATTTCTCTGAAAAGGTTAAGAGAAATCTGATACAGTAGGATTTCACATCTTTGGAATCACTTTTATAAAAGCTATAAATTCTTGTTAGATCATGTATCCAGGTGGAGCAAGTCCTTTCTTTAATCATAGCAGTGGCCCTTTCTGCTCACCTACTAAAAATCATTTCTGGGTTTTCTTTTTTAGGCTTTGGCAAAATTCCAACCAAAAAAAAAAGAAAAAGAAAATGTTGATTTTAATACTCTCTTTTTTGTTATTTAAAAGAAGCAGCAGCTTGCTCAGGTGTTGTATTTACTATCTACCTTTGCTCAATGAATTTAAATATCCTCTCTTCAAGGTAAAATAACTTCACTTCCGCCCAGAATCCTTTCAAGTATGTATGTGAGTATGGTTAGAACAAATAAAAGAAACAGAATAAATGAAATGCAATGTATAAAGTAGTCTTAATCATTCACAGAAACAAAATAATTTCTGATTTCTTAGTTTCATTCCATTATAAGTGCATGAGATATTTTTGGCCCTCACTGCTTCTCTCGGGAGAATGTCTCACAGCTGGTACAGGTTCTTTTAGATTATAATATTTGATCCTTAGTCTATATGTTCTTGGTCATGTTTCTTTGTAGTGCAGTGTTAAGCTTTCTTAACAAATCTATCCGTTGTTTATCTGTCTTTATGATGTAATTTGCTATCTTACCCAATTGCAGTAGTTATACTTGTTTTATTAATGATAGTTTCCCTTTAGGATTATTATTTTTATCCCTAAAATACGTACACTGTAATTATGTTAATCTGAACTCATAAATCAAGTCTGTCAGGCCTTTCATGTTTTATTGCTTACTTCAAATTTCTCAATGGGCTGCTAGTATCTGAATGATCCCAAAAAGGACCAAAGCAACATTTTAGAGTATTTTGATTTCATAAACAGTGCAACATTCAGTTATCTAGTAGACATAAAAAGAAATGAATTGAGTTATGCCATGAGGCAGTATAAAGCTTTTTACAAAGAGTACTCTAACTTTCCAGAAAGTTAATTTTTCTAATGTCCCAAGTAATAAAAAATGTCATTTACCACCCATGGTCTTTCCTATAATACTTACTCACTTTGTTTAGAACTAAAATAAATTGGCATAAATAGCTCAACATTTTGGCTGCTATGTAACATTGTTAATAATCATTCCTTTTGAATTTTTAATCAATAATCATTTGCTCCTTTGAAAGCCATTGAGACAATATTGTCCTTGATATATTAAATACCCACATTTATAAAAAATGCCATATTGTTGTTCATTGTGTCATGAGTTGAACATTAGGAACTCGCCAGACCTATTGCATTATTATAGTATTTCAAACTAAGAGTCACTCGGTTAAGGATAAATCTAAGGGAAACATTTTCAAGAAAATATAGAATCTGTGCAGGAAGTACTTCTATTTGAGAAATTGTCTGGACTCTCAGAGAATAATATAGGCTTTTCATAGGAGAATTACCATTTCCTAAGAAGGAAAGCTGCTGTATTTGTTTTGAAAATAAATTCCAGACTAATTTCACTTATTGATCAATGTATCTTTATTAACCTATTGAATATTTGATTTACTATTTTTCATATGGTACACTAAGGATGACTTGCCACATTTCTTTAGCTATATCTGTAAGCTTATTTGTGTTTTTCATATTTTATATTTACCACTATTTATAGAATTTTATAATGTTTTAATTCTCATTTGGAGCCTGTGCTTCAATGCTTCTTGATACATTCTGTAGTTTTCCATTGTTGTCTTCATACCATTATATAAACTATGAATGAAGTAGAATAAGTGAGTAGAGTTCCAAAGAGATTTACTTAAAGAAGCACCCTTATTTAGATATAGTGGTATTACCCAAGGTATCAGTTACTTTATAGTCCCCCTAAATACTTCACATGATTTTTTCATTCCCTCTCTTTACTCATCAGGCTTGGTTCTGGTGAGTAACGTGATTTGCCTTTATCAGTGTTGTTCAAAATAATGTGTCATAAGGTTAGAAATATCAGAGCCCCAAGAGGAGGTTAAGAAAGGCTTTGAATTGTATATCACCTGAATTACACACATGGCCCCAGGAGATAACTACTTTACGTTGTTATTGGTGATTTCAAATAGCATCATGTGTCTTTTCTTTATAATCATAAATGAAACATTTAAAACATACTTGAAGGAAAATGTACTTCTGTACCGTCAAATTTCATGGGTATACAATTTTGTTCTATTTGTACATTTTTAGAAAATATAGTGGTTATCTTTGTGTGGTGAATGACAAGCATTTTCACTTATTAATTAATTCAGATATTCAAATATTTTATTGATTATTCAGACATTTATTGAGCACTACCCATGTTTCAGGCAATATTTTAAGCACTGAGACGTATCACTGAGTAAACACAAAAATATCTGTTCTTATGTGAGTCACTTTTGTGTGACATGACAGAAAATTGACAATAAACTTAGTAAGTATGTGGCTTTGTAAAATAGAAAGTTATGAGTATTTTAGAAATTAATAGAGCCCGGTAAGGGAAATTAGCAGTGCTTGAGATCACGACAATTTAAATGCGGTTATTGGGCTTGAAGAGGTCATCAAGAAGGTGACATTTGAATAAAGACCTGAAGGAGGTGGGGAAATTCATGATGCTGATATCAGAAAGGTAAGTATTCCAAAAAAGGCAGTAGAGAGTGCTGGAGAAAGGCAGAGGTGAGTATCACTGGGATAGAGAAGAGGAGACAGTTGCTGAAGGGCCTTTAGGTCACTGTAAGTAGCCTGACTCTTACTCCAAGAGTGAGATTTCTCAAACTAGAGAGATTTTATGCTTCGACACTATTAACGTTTTGGGCCTGATAATTCTTCATTTTGTGAGGCTGTCCTGTGCACTGTAGGATGTTTAAAAACATCCCACAGTGGGTATCTAGCAGATGCCCATAGCAACTTGGGTCATGACCATCAAAAACTGTCTCTGGAAATTACCAATACCCTCAAGAGAACAACAGTACTCTCCACTACATGCCTGTACTCTAAATAAAATGCAGGAATATACGATGTACAGGGTGCTCCCCAATCTCATTCATGTCCACCTGGAACCTGTGATTTGGAAAAAGAGTCTTTGCATTTAAATCAAGTTAAGATGAGGTCATACTAGATTAGGATAGGCACTAAATACAATGACTGGTGACTTTTTAAGAGAAAGGGGATTTTTAGTAGAGACAGGGTTTCTCCATGTTGGTCAGGTTGGTCTTGAATTCAAGACCTCAATTGATCCGCCCGCCTCGGCCTCCCAAAGTTCTGGGATTAGAGAATAGCTGGAACCCGGGAGACAGAGATTGCAGTGAGCTGAGATGGCTCCACTGTGCTCCAGCCTGGGGCAACAAGAGCAAAACTCCTCTCAAAGTAAAAAAAAAAAAAAAAAAACCGAGAGACAAAGGGGAAAGACTTTTGAATATAAAGACCCAGAGGAGATACAGGAAACAAGCCTCAATGAACTCACAAGCAGAGATTGGTGTGATGCACTTAAAATTCAAGGAATGTCAAAGATTGCCAGCAGGCTGGGCGCGGCTCACGTTTGTAATCCCAGCACTTTGGGATGCCGAGGCGGGTGGAATATGAGGTCAGGAGTTCAAGACCAGCCTGGCCAAGATGGCGAAACCCCGTCTCTACTAAAAGTACAAAAATTAGCCAGGCGTGTTGGCAGGTGCCTGTAAACCCACCTACTTGAGAGGCTGAGGCAGGAGAATGGCTTGAACCCAGGAGGCAGAGGTTGCAGTGAGCAGAGATCATGACACTGCGCTCTAGCCTGGGCAACAGAGTGAGACTCCATCTCAAAAGAATAATAATAATAATAATAATTTTAAAATGCCAGCAACCACACCAGAGGCTAGGAGAGAGAGGCAAGGAAGGATTATTTATTGGAGTCATCACAAGGAGCACACCCCTGCTGTCAACCTGATTTTGGACTTTAGCTTCCGGAACTCTGAGAGAATTAATTTCTGTTGTTTTAGGCCACCTAGTGAGTGGTAATTTGTTAAGGCAGCCCTACAAAACTAATATAGGGACTGTCATTGGATGATTTTCAACAGAGGGACATCATCTGACCTCAGTTTTAACTTAATTGCTCTGAATACAGTATAGATAATAGACAGTTTGGGGAGATGGAGGTATAGGAAGCAGGACACCAATTAGAAGTCCAGGGCAATAATCAAGAAGAGAAGTGATGTTGGCTTGGACCAGAGTGGTGACAATGGAGATGGTGAGAAAGAGTTGGATCTTCCATATGTGTTGAAAATATATTAATACTTATGCATGCAGTAGATGTGAAAAATGGATTTATATAAAGAAAAGAGAGCTGTCAACATTTCCAACTTTGCCCTGAGTAACCAGAAAGATAGAAAAGCACTGGGTGGAGCATTTGGAGGGAATTCCAGCAATTTTGTTTGGAAAGTGTTAAGTGTGAGATATTTATGAGATATCCGCATGGAGCTGTTTGGTAGGCACTTTGATATATGAATCAGGAGTTCAGGAAGAGATTCATGGTGGAGATAAATTTGGGAATTCGTTGGCATTTAAAAAGGTATTTAAGGTAATAAGATTGGTCCCGGTAACTAAGAGAATATGTTTAAATGAATAAGAAAAGGCTTACTACAATGTTAAGAGGTCAGTAATAAAAAGAATTAGCAAAGAATAATGAGAAAGAGTGGCCAGTGAGGAAACAGCAAAGTTAAGAGATGGTTGACAAGTCTTTTGTTTGTATTATACAAAAATTTTATTGTAAATGTATTTTAATGAACAAATTACAAAAATTTTCTTAAATTATATACTAGAAAGAAGTCAGCAGTTATTTTTTAACCTTTTATGCAGCAAATCGAAATATATCTGAATATTACTATGATTACCTGGTAAATATAAATGAAAGTTCACCGAGCTTGATTATTTTGTTGGACTATGAATAAAAGACTTCCTCTTAATTCAGTTAGTTTACATGTGTGTCTAAAATCTTTCTCAGTTAGAAAGGATGTCTCTGCATGAGAATAGTATTAGACAATGACACCAGAAACTTCTCGTGACTGGATTTTTCTCATCTCTGTGTAAGTGTAGACTTTGACTATGAGACACCAAAAAAGTTCACCAAAAAAGACAAAAATAAAAAGAAGAAGAATCAGTGAAGCATTTTGGTAGATATTTTATATATTTGTATCTTGCAGATACTAAATTAAGAAATCTGCGTCAATGTTTCAGTTTATGTAGAAATTGTGCAATCATGCAGCTCACCATTTGATCTCAAATTATCCTATGAGATCAGTTTGGTCCCAACAGGAAACAGACAGGCTATTGAAAATAGGATAAAACAACGTTCATTTACAAATGGGGCTAATTTATAAAGGTGTGGTGAACTCAGAAGGAATAGTGCATTAATCAAGAGCTTGTGGCAGCAAAAGTGCTATTACTCCTACGCTTAAAAGAGTAAGGAAGAGGGAGTGCTTATCACAAAGAGAATAGTGTATGAACTCTTTTGAGAAGAATAGTCCCCTTTCGGATTTTGAGAGACAAACAGGACTAGCTTGAGGTACTCTTGCAAGGAAAAAGCTGGGCGGGGAGTGGGGTGGTGGGGTGGGACTCAATATTGTGACTTAACTTGCCTATTTCTTCTGTTCTTCTGCTCTTTGGAAGAACCCCAGCCAGATGATTAAGAGTATGAGAATGTTCGTGCAATCCCTGCAAGTCAGCCTTCCAGGAAAGAGAGCATAGTGGAGGAGGAAAGTTCCCGAAAAAGTCACAAAATGGTGCTATCTGGCATGGCACGCTACCTTTCCTTTGACTTGGTCAACTTTCCATTAGTCTATTTTACACCTCTGCTGAAGAAATAATTCATATTGGGTAAGGAGGCTTTCCTCTGCCATTGAAAGTCGGGCTGCCAGTAACCATGTAAACTCTTCTTTGAACTCTCAAAAATTGTCCGAATAATGTAATGCAATTTTAAAAATAAGCATCATAGAATAGCTAGATTTTTCCATCAGTCTATGGCATATGACATTGTTAGTGAATAAAATAAAACCACCCATATTAAATAGTGAAGCAATATTATTAATACTTAGGTGAATTTATTTAAAGGAAAACTGCTATATTTTTTCTTTCTATTCAAGAGTCAAATGTATATTTTTTACAAATGCAACAAATACAAATACTTTAGCAGAATTCTAGGAAGACACAAATAATTATAAGGAAATCACAGTTGTATATATGACAGGTAGATGTCACATTTCTGAGAAACATCACTTATAATTGAAATTCACTATTATACTTCTAGCTGAATATCCTAAGATCCAATATCTTAAGAGCAACCAATGCTGCAGATGCCATTTTTATGGGAACCATGCACTGCCAAGAACCTCCATCCATTTTAATTTCACTAACAGAAAAATAGAAAAGTCAATGTTCACTTTTAAGAACCATACTAACGCTTATTAATATATTCCTGTAATCTGTTTGCCATCCTTGGAAGGTTCAAAATTCATGGTATTTTTTAAAGTGTGGTCATAACTTTTCAGACCAGTCCCATTCAGTGCTTTGGATGTCCGGAACATTCCATTCAAAAATGCCTGTGTGAACTATAAAGGCCATATTGGTAACCCTTCTTCTTGAGGTTCATCTCTACAAGCATGGGATCCATTATTCATGCTGATGACATTCCAATAACACGCTGCATGATTTTATACTGAGTGAGCAAATCAGCAGTCTAGACTAAGAGAGACAAAGAAATTAAATTAAAGGTTAATGTTACTTTTTATAGCAGGTTGGATCTCTTAGAAAGATGTACCAAAACGTGGCCTCTAAAGTCTGGTATATTTATTAGGCATGGTGATAGCAGAAAGGATCATACACAATGTCAAGGTGGAGTCCTTTCTCCCAGGAAGAGAAGTTACATGGGGTCATCCTGCAGATGGCTTTTACCATTGAAGCTATCAGCCTGCATGAGTTCTAATGAGCTGTACTTTAGTTTCAATTTCATCTTGGATATGAAGTCAATTTGAAAACTGTGATAAAAACTTGAAAGAAAAATACAAATATAGCCCCACTAATGAACAATGCACATTTCTAACCAAATAAGAGGTTAGTGATCTCTCTGAAAAATCTCTATTAGTTTTAAGTGAAAGTGTGAGCTTCTATTATTTTGTAAGAACCAAAGAAATTAGTCATCTCTCAATAATAACCTAGTGGCATAAAGCAGTAATGACTTTCTTTTCACAGCTGCTCTCATCTGAACCTGAAAATGATAGCTATTCTGGCCCGTTCTAATACCTGGCTTTCTTCTGATACTATTTTTACCTAGATTCTGGAGTTAAAAATTGGTAAAGTTAGTTTTTCCGTATCTGCTACTAACTTATCAAGAATTCATGGAGCTATAAAATCTCCTAACATCCAGTGTACATATTTGGCACACAAAAAAAAAATGGAGAGAAAGCCTACACTGTAATTTTAATCTCCCAAATTTAATGGCATTTTTGAAAAAGTCAAAATTAGTATTTGTGAGAGCCTGATGAAATTAGATGGCCACATATGTGAAAAAAATAGTTGCACCCAACAATTTTATTGAAGTATAAGTTTAATATATTGGTTGGTGCACACAGTTCATTGATTTGTTTGTGCTGTGGATGTGAGCTAGGATAATGAATGAGTTCCATATGAATTGAAAAACTATAGGCAAAAGATATTGATTTGCCAGTAAATCAATATTTAGAAAATATATTGGTCATGGCTACACTTCCATATTGGTTTAATACATTAGCTTGGAACACACTTTGTGTGTGCATGCAATATGCTGATTTCTTTGTTAACTCCATGTTTAAATAAGTGTAATTGTTAGGGACCTTTCTTTTTAAGGAATTGAAATGTGGAATTAGGTGACTTAGGGAGGTAAAATTCTTGTCATCTTCAGAAAATAAACTTGAGATTAATCTTATATGTAGGTAGGCTCATCATGTGTCTATAAATTTTATTTCAACACAAGCACTTTCACAGACTTTAGCATGCAAAATAAAGAATTCACTATTTATTAAAACAAATTCCAAGTGTTAAAAATTATTAACATATGAATGACAAGTACAAAAAATTGTATTCACTACCAAATCCACTTAGCAGCTGTATGAAGTAGTAAGACACTCTGGTTTTAAAAGCAAAACTTGGTTTTCATTCCTGTCTCCTGCCGAGACCAGCACGGTCATGGAGACCCTAACCCAGGGGTGCTAGAGGAATTAAAGACACACACACACACACACACAGAAATATCGCATGTGGAGTAGGAAATCAGGGGTCTTACAGCCTTCGGAGCTGAGAGCCTCAGACAGAGATTCACCCACATATTTATTGACAGCAAGCCAGTGATAAGCATTGTTTCTATAGATTATAGATTAACTAAAAGTATTCTTTACAGGAAGCAAAAGGATGAGCCAAAACAAAGGGATGGGTCTGGCTAGTTGTCTGCAGCAGGACCATGTTCTTAAGGTGCAGATCACTCATGTTATTGTTTGTGGCTTAGGAACATGTTTAAGCGGTTTTCCGCCCCGGGAGGGGGGCGGGGCAGGTGTTCCTTGCCCTCATTCCGGTAAACCCACAACCTTCAGCATGGGCATCATGTCCATCAAAAACATGTCACCAGTGCTGCAGAGATTTTGTTTATGGCCAGTTTTGGGGCTAGTTTATGGCCAGATTTGGGGGCCTGTTCCCAACAGTCTCCAAACACAAAAGTTCTGTCTTCTTAATTGTCACTTACTTAAAGCCATTGCACCTCATCTTCAGTATTGAGGTAATCATTGTTACCTGACTATCCAGGCAGCCACTGCAATAATAATATATCTACAAAATTCATGCTCTACATAAAAATTAATATTGATTGGCATACTCATACTCAGTTTTAAGGCCGGATAGAATGGGTCCATAGTCAAGATCTGTAACATATTAGGTGTTTTATTATTCTTATGAAGCTTTATTGAGGTATAATTTATATAACATAACAGTTTCCTTTTTTTTTTTTTTTTAAGAAATGATGTCTTGCTCTGTTGTCCAGGCTGGAATACAGTGGTGTGATCAGAGCTCACCTCAGCCTCAAACTTGAGCCTCCTGGGCTCAAGTCATTCACCCACCTCAGCCTCAAAAGTCACTCTTTCAAAGTGTGCAGTTTAGTGGTTTTTAGTGTATTCACAGAGTTTTGAAATTTTATTCTTTAGTTTTAGTTTTAGAACATTTTCATTACCCCAAAACTAATCCTATACTCATTAGCAGTCATTCTCCATTTTTCCCTTCTCAAAAATTCTGAAAAATAAATCTGTTTTTTTATTTCTGTGCATTTGCCTACTCTGGACATTTAATACAAATGGAGTAATACAGTATGTAGTCTCTGTTACTGGCTTTTGTTCACTTGGCATAATGTTTTCAAGATTCAGCTATGTCCTAGAATGTGTCATTAAGTCACTCATTTTTTATTTACAAATAATTTCCTATTATTTGCCCTAAGGCTTCTGTGTATCTATTTGCAGTTGATAGATTTGGATTAGTACCACTTTTTAGCTATTATGAATAAGGCTGTTATAAACATTCATGTATGTTTTACATGGAGATATCCATTTCTATTTATTATATAAATTGGAGTGGAATTGCAGGGTCACATAAAAATTTAAACTGTGGCTATGCTTTTGATGAACTGCCAAACTGTTTCCAAAGTTGCTTTATGATTGTAAAATCTCACCATCAATGAATAAGGTTCAAGTTTCTCCACATCCTTCCAACACATAATATTGTCAGTTTTTGAACTTTAGTAATTCTAGTGGGTATAGAATGATTTTGATTTTCATTTCCCTAGCAACAATAATGTTGAGAATCTGTGTGCTTATCAGGGGCTTCTATATCTGCTTTGGAGAAAGGGTCATTCAAATTTGTCTCCCAGTTTGTAATTGAGTTATTCAACTTTTTATTGTTTAACTCTAAGCTTTTTCCATACAAGTCCCTTATCAGATATATGATTTGCTAATATTTTCTCCTGTTCTTTGAGTTGTATATTTACTTTTTTAATAGTGTGCTTTAAAATACAAAATAGTTCAATTTTTATTGTGTCTAATAAATTTTTTTTTTTCTTTTGCCAGTTGTGCTTTTGGTATAATATTGAAAACATTGTTACCTAATCCGAAGTTGTGAAAACTTGTTCCAATGTTTTCTTTTTTTCTAGGAGTTTTAAAGTTTTAGCACTTACATGTAGGTCGATAATGAGTTCAAGTTAATTATTGTAAATGATGTGAGGTAACTTTATTTAAATTTATGTGGATACCCAGTTGTCCCAGCACCACTTGTTGAAAAAACTAATCTTTCCTCATTTCAATGTCTTGGCACCTTTGTCCAAAAGTAATTAATCATAGATGTGAGGATTTATTTCTAGACACTCAATTCTATTGCACTGATCTATATGTCAATTCTTATCTCTGTACCACACTTTTTTGTTTACTGTAGTTTTGTAGTAAGTTATGAAATTGGGAAGAGCAAGTGCTTTATTTTCATTCTTGTTTTCCAAGATTGTTTCAGCTAATCCAAGTCCTTTTCTTTAGATCAGCTAGTCAAAAAAATCTAGCTGTGATTTTGCTGTTTTTTCTCATTTTTACATAGTCAATTACTTTCAATGATGCTTGGTTTATTAATAGAATAAGTATTCTTCCCCTTATCCTCACCCCCTAACAAGGTCCCCTTTGTCTCTCAGGCTGGAGTGCAGTGGTGTGATCAAAGCTCACTGCAGCCTCGACCTCCTAGGCTCAAGCAATCCCCCTACTTCAGCCTCCTGAGTAGCTGGGAACACAGACACATGCCACCATACCTGGATAATTTTCTTTTTAATTTTTATTTTTTGTAGAGAGGGTTTGTCTCCATATGTTGCCCATGCTAATCTTAAACTCCTGGGCTCCAGCCATCTTCCTGCCATGGCCTCTGAAAATGCATTACAGGCATGAGCCAACATATCCAGCCAGCATTCTTTAAAACAAAATATGATTGTATGAGAATAAATAGACATCAAATTAATAATTAAATACATTAATGGGTGAGCACAACAAACTCTGATTTAATGCAGGCCCAAAGGGTAAGAATTCTTTGAATAAAGATTATCATTTTGAGAATTTAAATAAATATCCTCCCCAAAAATTATTTAGTTTTACCATTTTCTTTGATTTTAATTCTTATATCTGTTTACTAATGTTAGGTGAATACATGATTTTCAGTGCTCACAAAGAAAACATGATGGTTTTTATGCTCTACATAAAGATCTGTAATTTATTAGGTGTATTATTTTTATGAAATTTTATTGTGGTGTAATTTATATAACATATAAGTTTCCTTTTTTTTTTTTTTTTTTTTAAAGAAATGGTGTCTTGCTCTGTTGTCCAGGCTGGAATACAGTGGTGTGATCAGAGCTCATTGAAGCCTCAAACTTGAGCCCCCTGGGCTCAAGTTATTCACCCACTTCAACCTCAGAAGTCACTCTTTTTTTATGTGTGTGGTTCTCAAAAGATGTGATTTGTTTTTATTGCAACAAAATGTATTCATCTTACTTAAAGACAATTTATTGGGTACATTTGGAGATTTCTCATGGAGTAGAGAAATGTATGTTCACTGGAACCGCATACTGAATCTGCAACTGGGAAATAATTAGGAACAATGATTCTATTCTATCCATCTCTCAGCCAGCAGTGGTTTCTCTTTTTTTTTTCTCTCTCTTTTTTCTTTTTCTTTTTTTCTTTTTTTTTTTTTTGCTTTTCATGGTCCAGATATTCTCTCTTTTTTTTTTTCTTCCTCCCTGAAGAACAGCTTTCTCTATTTTGATGTGAACATGGCCACTTGACAATCCTTGACTTTTTGTTCCATCTCCTAACAGCGACTAATGAAAATCTCCTGTGTCTATATTCCAAAATTTTCTACAAAAAATAGAAGCTGCTAACCTGTGGCCCATCATTTCTTTATCTATTCAAGTGTGGCCCAAGATCTTTAGGGTGACCTAACACATGCCTAGCTGCAGTGCTCAGAGACTAAAATATAAGTGGCCTTGAATTGCATCCCAACAGAAATCTAGACCCTTGGCTTTATGAAAGGGAAAGAAGAAAGATAAACCCTAAGAAATATTGAGAGAAAAGCTGTCTTTGTAAAGAAAATTTTTCAGTGATTGAGAGGTAGATCCTCAAGCAGGGAAAATAATATGTATAGATTAAATTGGGGACCCTCACTTGTTCTCCCAAACTTTTGCAGTAATGTATTTTTAGAGTGGGTTTAACTAGAAGGTCATGAATTTAGTAATTTCAGGATTCAAGTCTATGTTTTTATACTTATTGATTGTGTGCCATATTTGCCATTAAACGTCAATGAACATAGGTTGTAATTGGTGTTGCCACAACATTAACGTCAAATGCTAGCTGATAAATACTAACTTATAATATATATGTGCACCCTCTATGTAAGTTTATTACAAATAGTAATATACTATAAAGATTTTATTAAAATACTTAAAATTATTTTAGAATCAGAGCTTCTTTGCTCTCATACACTTGGATGTTTAGAAAAGTAGTGATGAATCTTGCTGGCCTGATGTTTGGAAACTCAGGATCTTTGTCACAGTTCTTGAAATAAGCAACTGGGGCTTTGGCAAGTCATATCATGTTCCCTCAAGCTGACCCATCTGGTAAGAGCAGTTTGATTTTAAATTCTCAAGCAACCTGCATTTGAGTCCATCTTATCATTGCCGTAAACATGGGAGTTCTTGATGATGGGAACGATAACAGCAAAACACAGTTAGTCTGATCATAACACCACCAAACATAAACTTTGCTTTTTGAAGGCAGAGAGATAATAGACAAAATTTATGGGACCAAGTAAATCTTTTATCATAATACTTACCTTAAGTAAATGAAATCATTCCCCATACCACAAAGGCAGGTTTCAAGCAACTACACACTAGAGAGTCAAGCACTGTGTTTTCAAATGACATCATATCTACTCAGTTCTGCTTCCACTTTAAGTGATTTTTAGTGTATGCAAGCAAAGTGCACAGCTTATTTATCATAAAGCTAAGATCCATAAAAGTCTTTCAAATGTTTCAATAAACTTATGAAAAAGTATTTTTCAAAAAGACATCCAACTAGCGTTTATTTTTCTCATGGTTTGAAATATGTTTAAATCAAATTTGATGTTATGATCCTTCTCAGACTCTGCAGATCCTGTGGTTCTCTTTGACACTTCGATTACCTTAGAGAAGCATATTCATTTGAGTGGATAAATAACAAGAACTGAGAGAATTCTACTTTTAAAGAAAATATGAATTTGAAGGTATCATCTTACTCTCCCTAAATTCAAATGAAGTTAATTTAAGGCACATGTATTCTGTCATGTTTAGAAGTTATATTATAATTAGTATAATATGCATTATACTGAGAAGCCAATTACTTTACTCCAAGGACACACCATTGGATTTATCTAAAGTAACAGGAATGCTCAGAGTTAATTAAGTTTGTCTTATGCTAACAAGAAATTGTGTCATAATATAGAAAGATTTTAGGATACTAAAGGTCAATCTGTACCATAAAATATCTGCACATAAATGTTTTATGAGGGATTGGCGTAGAATAACATACGAACAAAACCATAATCTATGCTTAATCCTCTAATTGGAATGTGTGTGTATGTGTGTGTTTAAGTTCTATATTTTAATTAGGAGGGCTTCAGCTGCAGGTGACAGAAAATCAGATATAAGATTTACAAGCACAGGAAAATTTAGGGATGCATGTATTTTAAGTCCAGAGATGGCTCAAGTCTAAT
The DNA here is from genome assembly GCF_003255815.1 of Theropithecus gelada. NCBI lineage: Eukaryota > Metazoa > Chordata > Mammalia > Primates > Cercopithecidae > Theropithecus > Theropithecus gelada. Next base: position 85,724,486 of record NC_037675.1, on the reverse strand, counting down.
GTTGGGTTTAATTTAGCGGCCTTTGTTTTGCTTCTAAGTGATTGCAAAAATATAGGCCGCAGTTTTAGACTTCTCAACTACATACAGAGTTACTCAGGGGAAAAGAAAGCTTTCTTTCCTTTTTCTCTTTTCTTTTCTTTTTTCTTCTTTTCCCCTCCCTCCCTTTCCTCCCTCCCTCCCTCCCTCTCTTCCTTCCTTCCTTCCTCTCTTCCTTCCTTCCTTCCTTCCTTCCTTCCTTCCTTCCTTCCTTCCTTCCTTCCTTCCTTCTATATTATAAGTCCCGAGTTGGCTCAAGTCTAACTTTGGGCTTTAGTTTGTGGCCTTTGTTCTGCTTCTAAGTGATTAAAAAAAATAAAGGCAGCAGTTTTAGGCTTCTCAACTACATCCTGAGTCATTCAGGGGAAAGGAAAGCATTTCTTCTCCCCTCCCCTCCCCTCCCCTCCTGTCTTCTCCCCTCCCCTCCCCTCCCCTCTCCTCCCCTCTCCTCTGCTCTCTTCTCCTCTCCTCTCCTCTCCTCTCCTCTCCTCTCCTTTCCTTTCCTTCTTTTCTTCTTTCTTTCTTTTGATGGTTTTCTCTCAAGGGAAAGAAGATGTCTTTTCCAAGGTTTCATAACAAAAATATTGTCTTTATTATAATTGCCTGAATTTGGTCACTGTCTTAGTCTGTTGGAGCCACTAAAACAAAATACTATAGACTGGGTAGTGTATAAAGACCAGACATCTATTTCTCAGAGTTCTGAAGGATAGACTGTTCAAAATCAAAGCACTAGATAATATGGTGTGTGAGGAGGCCCCTTCCCAGGTTCATAGACAGCACCTCTCTTTGTGTCCTCACATGGTGAAGGGGTGAGCTTTACCATGGTTTACATGAGTCCGTTTGAAAAAGGTACAACTCCCATTCATGAGAGCTCTGCCTTCACGATCTAATCACCTCCCAAGGGCCCCACCTCCTAATTTTATCACATTGGTGATTAGGTTTCAACATATGAATTTCTGAGGGATAAAACCATTCAGACCATGGTGTTATATTGCTATTTTTGAATCAATCCCTGCTGTACAGTGAAAAAACAAAACAACAACAAATCAAGACATAGTTACTTTGGATATTAATTATTGAAAAAATCATTGTGGCATAGGATTGTGGGAGGCAGTGAGTGAAGTACCTCCAAGGCATTCAGGTTCTTGCAGAAGTCCCGGTAAACATCCGCAAAGTACATGGTCTAAGTGTGTGTGGCAGTGGAGTGTATACCTAAATAAAATTATAAAATGTTTATGATGGAGAAAAGTAGGAATTTCACTGGATAGGATACCCACAATATCTACTATAGTCTATAAACAAGTGGCTTGGAAACATGTGATAAGATGAAGTCACACGTAACTCTAAAGGTTTGCTTTACTCTGCATAAAAATGGCAATAATAATAAAATATGTCTAACAAAACTGTCCCAAACACCAAATCTCATATCTTCAGTATGCCACTTAACCACTGTATATAAAGGGAAAAAGTCCATTGACTGCAACAGAGCAATTAGTCTTTTCAAAAAGTCAAACTATCTCTTGTCCCTACCTCACATGGTCCCATATGGGTAACGACTGCCAGCTAAAGTCACTCCTCTGCTCAGGTCCTGGCACTCACTGTTCTTTACACAAGTCTTGCTTACTACACTTCCCACATTTTTGCTCATGTCATGAAATGCCCTCAATATATCTCTCTTCTTATGTAAATCTAACCGTGTGGCAAACTGGTCTTGGCTGTGAATACATCCCTATCTACTTTAGAGCTCACTAATGGATGTTTCTTTTCTGATCTGCAAAGACAATTGTAGTCTAAAACCTTACTTCCATCATTCATGTATTAAAAACAATTATTGATAATGTATTAACTGTCTGACAGTCTTCCTGGAGGTCAGGATAAAGATAGAAATATTTTCACATGAAGTTTCTGGTATGTGTGTATTTGTGTGTATATATGCATATGATACTCTCATTTCCCTTAACAAGCTTCCATTTTGTTAAGTGTCAGAGCTATTTCACAGAGTTGTTTCCATTCCCACCATCTAGTGTTGATTCTTCCCTAAAAGAAAAGAGACTCAACAAGACGGTAGAAACCACTCAAAATTTTTGTGGCTTGATGTTTATGTTTCCAGGATACTGGGAAGCAAAAGAAGGATGTTACTGAATTACCATGGCCAAAGTAAAACAATATCAAGTCATTCTGAGATTTCTGTCTGCATTCAAGGAGAGTAGAAGCCCTGATCTTTGGAAAATGTTGCCTTTAATTTAGCTAAGTTGTAGCAGAAACTGTAAAATTTCTTCTGTTTGCTGCTCCTTTATCAATACCATAGATGCGGGTCCAATTTCATGGTTTTTAGTTAAGAATGGCTTTTGCCCTTCACCTAGCGCTATGTAATTAACTTAACTCTTTCCATCTTACACTGATATTACCTGTAGCAGGAAACTCAAAATGCTACATATAAACAATAATAATGTTTTCCACTCAAATATGTGTGCCCACACCACACACACACACACAAGTGAACCCCTCACTGTCTTTGGTGAAACTGTGGATTACCTATCAACCTGCATGGAAAGTTCCAGTTCTTCAGTCTCAGGAGGTGAAAATTACAACCTTGTTCCTTGGTGTTCAACACATATGTTTATTAAGTCTAGTGTGAGCAACATTTAATCAACATATTCATTAAAGGCTTTCCTTTAGTCCCAAATTTTCCATAGAGCAAAGACACTTTGACTTCTTTCCTCTGGTCCCACCTACTTCGTACATGATAACTTTCCTCTGCTTAATTACTATTATTGAATAAATGAACATTTTGTTTCCTACTGCCTAGGAAACAGGCTCCATAAATATATATGCAATTTCTACTATTGCATAACCTATTTCAAATCTATCCTACTTTTACCATCCTCACTTCATTCCGTGTAATCTCTTAGAAATAAAGGAGGGGTTTGGGGGATCCTCTCTTTTTTTTTTTTTTTTTTTGAGACAGTGTCTCACTCTGTTGTCCAGTCTGAAGTGCCGTGGCAGAATCTCGGCTCACTGCAACCTGCACCTCCCAGATTCAAGTGGTTCTCCTGCCTCAGTGATCAGGCCCATACACAAAAAGGAAAATAACAATGAAGTTAAGAAGAGGCATCTCAGGATTATGGGGAATTAAATATGAAAATATGAATTATTGACATCTTGTAGAGAAGATGAAGACGTTTGGACCTCATGGAGAATTTTATTTTTATTTTATTTATTTTATTTTTACTTTTTTTTTTTGAGACAGAGCCTCCCTCTACCACCCAGGCTGGACTGCAGTTGCACGATCTCAGTTCACTGCAGCCTCCACCTCCCAGGTTCAAGCAATTCTCGTGTCACACCCTCTCAATTAGCTGGGATTACAGGAGTGTGCAGCCACGTCCGGCTAATTTTTGTATTTTTAGTAGAGACAGGGTTTCTTCGTATTAGCCAGGCTGGTCTCAAACTCCTGACCTCAAGTGATTCACCTGCCTTGGCCTCCCAAAGTGCTGAGATTATAGGCGTGAGTCACCACGACCAGCCTCCCCGCTTTTTTATACTGTGTGAGATATATGGTTTCTAGGATATGGGCCTGGGTGATGAGTCTGCCATTAATTAGTTTAATTGATTAAATAATGTAGGCACTCTTTTCCCCAGTTTTGACCACTATAAATTGCAATGCTGGATGCGAGGATAATTAGGTTCCTCTTCATTGCGTCTAGTCTGTGATGGTACAATCATATATATCAAGATGAACCCTGAATAATCAAACTTTTTATAGGAGGAGAAAATAAACAGTGCAGGTTTTTAAGGAGGTGAGGAGATAATTGAATTCTTTCACCTCAGTGATTGACTATCTTTTAGGAGACGGTCAACTCATATTTGAATATATTTATTTTTAAAGTAATAAAATATGGCTCATTTTTACTTAGTACTTAAATATTATGCAATCTATCAAATAAAGAGAAATGAATGTAATTCCTTCCTTCAAACAAAGGAATTTGCCATTTGACATGGTCATTCATATGTCTTTGACTTATCACCTTAGTGCACAGATACGCTTAAGCCTCTTTTATACTTGGGCAATTTGAATTTCATTGTGGGTGCCCCAGTGATCTAATATTTATTAACAAACATTATAAATAAAATGAGACTTTCTTTTAAAGAAGATTTTGGATTATTAAAAGTGACACTTCTTCAGCTGCAGCTTAAGAGTAAAACATTTAGGAAAATTGTAATCATTCTAAGCTAAGTTTGGATTTTTTAAATCATTTCCAACACATGTGGTGAGCTGGTGTTATATTGGAAATGAATTTAATCTAAACTGGCTATGGTTTATGAACACTGCCAAAGCCAAACAAAGCATAATGAAACTTCATTTTAATGTTCTCCATTTAATATTTTCTAACATTTACCATTTGTTTATTAGATTTATGTAACACCTATTATCCAAACAGCTCAAGACATTGTTGAAAGAATATTAAATTAAAGCTTTTTATATGAACCTTTCCTGAGAGGAATGGGACAATAGAAGAGAATTCTTGACAAACCACATTCACAGAAAGAGAATCCCAGCCAGAATATTTGAGGCATTTTTGTCCCCATCAAAAGGTTTTTGGAACTACATCCCTGGGCAATGATATTTCACTCTACCTGGATTACAAACCTCAAAATTAACTAGTTCTGATTTACGTTGGATTCCTATATAAATTCCATTGATTTCACATGCATTCGTAAAAAAATAAATAAAGTTTGTGACATCAAAAAAGAAATTTGGCATTTAACACTTGAAGTTTCTTTTTATTTTCTATTTTAAAATTACTTTTATGTTTTGCAATTATAGACGAGTTTTAATATTTGGAACCAGTTCTTCAGCTGTTACGTTGAATAATAGTTGTCTTAAATTTACATGGGAAATGTTTTCATTCTTTGAAGATACACAAAAATCTTCCAAACAGCAGCAACTAGGCCTTCTCCCTAATCAATTCAGAGTTTGTCTAGTGCAAGTCCTTCATTTTGAAAACAAGAAAATCCAGACCCAGAGATTTAGATAATTCATACAAGGTCACTGTTTGAGTTTCTCACAGAGCTGGAGCTAGATTGAGTCTTACTCTAATCATTTTTCTTCTATTAAAACAGTGCTTTTTAATAAATTTCTCTGATTTTTAAAATGACATTTGCAAACAACTAGGGATGAGTGTTTTCAGGACTCACATTGTCTGTTGAACTTTGAGCATCTCACACTTCCAGGCCTCACTCATTACAATAAAGTTTCCCATCCATCGTGGGGCATAATATGACCAACCTTATTTGCCATACTTTACCAATACTGCTACACAGAGGGCTGGTTTAGGAGTTAAAAGCCCTGTGTAATGTCAATTCCTATTGTTGAATGGAAATTCACCAAGGCATCTTAAAGCAAAACAGCGTGAGTTAATGCTACTCTCTCACCAATAGAAATGACTTTCATACCTCTGTGCTCTGCCATGGACTTTACTAATTAGGCAACTCCAACCCTTCAGAGATGTTCAGTGTCTCTCTCAAGGCGACAGTCCTTGTTAGTCAGTACTTTTGACTCTCTAGTGTTGATTGTGTTTTATACCTGGGTAATAATTTCGGAATTAGGTACAACATGGAAAGTGAAGCTAGTCTCTCTGACAACAGACCTAAATTCTACAATTTACTGTCTGATCTTAATCTAGTTAATAAAGCCCACTAAGAGGCTTAGTTAACAAATTTGCAAAATGGAAATTATAATAATGTCTGTCTTATATGGTATGATGAATATGTATTAATGGTGTTTTTATTAGTCTAACTTGTATGTTTTTCCATCAGTTCTATCAGCACACACACACACGCACACACACATATGGTTTAATTAATACAATTATATTATTCCCCACTATTATAGTCATGGGAATTTCAGAGAAATATTGTAAAATGTTTGGATAAAATCATTTGACAGAGAAAATTTCACGTGTTGTACTCAAATTCTTCGAGGAAAACTCCTTATCCCTCCACCCCTACCCCAATCTCTTTACTTGAGAAATGAAACTGAAAACCTAGTCATCACTCCCTATAGGGGAATCTCCATAGAGCATTATAATTACATAGGTTAAGCATGAGAATTGGGAAACGATTAACATTGTATGACAAAATAAATAAAAAGTTAATTACTATAAATGTTAGCCACACAGCATCAATCCTTAATTACTATGCAGATGAATAACCTTAAAATGAAAATATTATATGTATATATACACACACACATATATACATGAATACTATACACACAAATATGTGCTATATATATATATGTTAATGTGTGTGTGCGTATACAAAAGAGAAAAAAAATAGTTTCCTAATACCATTAAATTGCCTAGTCACAGAACTAGGCTTTCATATTTTTGTAAATTTTGGATTTCTTATGTTTAACTCTTGGCTAGATTTATATTTTCAAGTTCTCCTTATCCAGCTATATTATAGCCTTAAAGGCCAACATCGATGTACAAAGGAAATACTCCAAGATATCTAGTACAATCACTAGTTTCACAAGGGTAGAATAAACGAAAGAAACATAGAGAACTGCTACACACTCGCAAGTAAAAGGATAATAGGCGTAAAGTAGTCTGTATAATCAATCCCAAATAGAGGATGATCTCAAAGTCTTTCCCAGTCTCTATGATTCAGAACTAAATAATTCCACATGGTTGAGGCTGTATTTTTCTTTTCTTCATTTCCCTTCTGTAGAAATTACACATTTGCTTTCTTTATTGTATTATCTTTAGCTTGAGATGGGACATTTTGTTGTTATTTTAGCCCTTAGTTCTAAATCGTTTTACTACTAACAAATGAAGTGTTTAGGCAGATTAAGTTTCTGTTATGTATTTTCAGAAAACACATAACACTCATTATTTTTAATAATTGACATAAGAATCTAAAGAGATTGAAAGTGTCTCTTTGTACCTGCCCACTTTCTAAATTCTATAAATCTTACGAAATTTAAAAAATCCTGTTTCCTGTCACTTTGGTAGGAAGTATATGAGATTGAGACACTAGTGTCATCAAAGTATGATCACCAGGTAATTTATTGCTGATGCTTTGACTTTACTTGAATTAATTATTAAACTAATAAGCTAAATTTTGACATTCATGTTTGTTTCTATATCAGCCTATTTTTTGTTTTCATATCCAAACATCAGCTTTCTGGGTACCCAACCTCTGCCCACTTACATGATGTTATATGACACTGTGGACTTGGACCCAGTTTTTACTATTTGAGGCTTAATTTAACCTGGTTTCATGGTTCCTAAGTGTCTACTCCTCTTGGGACTCTGTCCTTTCTTTGTATATTAAATTTAATCATTACCTACTTTATGTAACCAAGATTGTTAATCTCTGGGTAAAGGAACAGGTTTAAATTCCCTACCATTTATGTCAGTCTCATTATAACTTTGCTGATTAAGAAGTCACAGACTGGGCTGGGTGCAGTGGCTCACACCTGTAATTCTAGCACTTTGGGAGCCTGAGTTCACTTGAGGTCAGGAGTTCAAAACTAGCATGGCCAACATGGTGAAACTCTATGTCTACTAAAAATACAAAAAAAATTAGCGGGGCGTGGTGGTTCATGACTGTAATTCCAACTACTCTGGAGGCTGACACAGGAGAATCGTTTGAATATGGGAGGTGGAGACTGCTGTGAGCCAAGATCGCACCACTGCACTCCAGCCTGGTCAACGAGATTCTGTCAAAAAAAAAAAAAAGAGAAAAGAAAAAAGAAAAAAAGAAGTGACTGACTGGAAAATGTAAAACGCTTTCCCTGGCTGTAGAAACACTGAGCAGTTGCTTCTCTCTCTTCTTCAGTCTTCCCTTGGTCAAACTCACACCTATATAGTCTTTGTTGAGTCTTTGTTGAGTACATCCATATGGTGCTGCACTATTTTTCAATGTTCACTTAAAGACTTGAGTACTTAATCCACAGATTGCCTCTCTTATGCTAATCAAACTGTATGTCGGCAAGGCATACCCATGGCTTTAATATTAAACTCTGGGCATTTATGAGGGTAGCTTCAATTTATGCATTAAAAATTGAAAAGAAGCAGGACTGGCTGTTTCAAAATTGTGAAAATAGGCAAGTGTCCTATTTTTTACTTCCTTTTTCTTCACCTATCGAAGGATTTTTTCTTCCTATTTCACTCACTTAATCTCTCACTTCCTCATTACTTTACCATCAAAAGGTGGATGCTCCAATATTAGTCCTTTGCATTTATTGATTAGTTAACATACTGTAATTTTAGTATTAATTATATTCAATCTTATGTAACATATTCATATTAGAGTGATAGCTACCACGATTAGAGATACCTAGGAGTTTTATTATTTTTTTTCTCTAAAAATTTCTGGGTATAATAGCAAGTGTCAACTTATCATCAAGTTCTGGAAAAAGCTTTTGAAAGTGCTTCATCCTCTTCACTCAACCCCTATGCCAATCCCTTTACTTGAGCAATAAAACTGAAAACCTACTTATCACTCCCTATAGGGGAATCTCCATAGAGTGTTATAATTACATAGGTTAAGCATGAGATTTGAAAAACCATTAACATTGTCTAACAAAGTAAATGTAAGGTTAATTACTATAAATGTTAGCCACATACCACTAATCCTTAATCATTATGCAGATAAATAACCTTAAAATGAAACATTTTAACATATATATACACACACGCATGCTATACACACACATACGTGTGTTATATATATGTGTATGTGCGTGTGTGTATGTGTTAGTGTATGTATGCATATGCAGAAAAGAAAAACAATAGTTTCCTAATACCATTAAATTGGCTAATCACAGAACTGGACTTTCATATTTTGATAAATTTTGGATCTTATAGAATCATTAAGAACTTACAAAATAAAAAGAATACAAGGAACAGGAGGATAATCTTCCTAATACTAAAAAGAATGTGTAATGATTGATTGAAAGTTGACTTATCAGCAGTAACAAAAGTCAAAAAAATGTATGTATAAGTTTAAATTCATAGTACATCATATTAAATATAAACATTCTGTCTGGATGGTGGTGATGTACATGTTCATAAGGGAGAAATGTTACATATAAGTATTCTGATAGAGAATTAACAGAAATATGCTTGGTAGTATTCAGAAGAGAATTCAATCAGTGAATTCAAAGAGAAAATAACTTCTTTAATTATAATATCTAGATAAACCTCTCAATATGTTTTATTTTTCTAAAAACCCAGTAATACTTGTCTATATTAAATAATTATTTTGATATATATACTAAAGCTTTATAAATGAATAATTTATACTATTGCCATAATCTTAATATTCTGATTACACAATCAAATACTAAATATATTATTATGACAGAATACAACACACCATTAATTCAAAGCTAAAAATGCTTTTAAAGATTTGAATTCTATAGCTTTCATTATTTTTATTATTTGTTTACTTCATCATTTGTAAATTTCAAAGTCATCTAGGTTTGCAGCAAATGTTCTGAGGCAGTTACTAACTACCATCTCTGCTGAGAAAGTGTGAAGTCATAGCATTTAACAGAAGCCCAAGTTCCATACTGGATTCCTTCCAAGCTGCTCTCGTTGTCAAAAGAGGGAACTAAATCCGTGTTTTTGTGCTAGCATAAATTCTCCATATTTCTGAATTAAATGTGGTACTACCATTTCCCTTGACATTAGTTTCTACCTTCAAACTGGAGTGGACAGAAAGGTTGTACTGGTAATGGTGTAGTATGAAACTAAAGGGAGGAGGACAGGTGCTTCCAGAATGTCTTCTTTCGTCTTAACGTGTTGTCAACATCTTTAGGGACATAAGCATCTTCTTCAGTTTCTGAATAAGTAGCCTTGTTGTGATTACACTTTGAATACTTGTTAAAGGAGCATAGAAATGTCTGCTTCTTCATTGAAACAGTTAGGGTAGATAATTTGCAGTTACATTACTTCTTCTATTAAACAACAGGATATGAGCCTACAGGGATGAGTTACTCTGGGTATGAAATTCAAGTACATTAAAGCATGGTATGGAACACTAAATATCGTATTTACCTGAAAATCCATCGTTCTATTACGAGATCTTTGCAAAATAGAGAAAGCCAACAAGAGGGAGTTTTTTTGCAAATCTTGTCTTGTACTTCAGTATCTCAAAGCAGTTCAGTAGAAATAATCCGTCTGTAGGACAAGCAAGTAGCTTATAAGCATAGTTTTAGTTTTGATTGCCCTAGTGGTAACTATGATGATACTCCCTTTTGCTACTAACACTTCAAAGACTCATCTATTCTCTTTTTCTTTTTCTTTTTCTTTTTCTTTTTCTTTCTTTCTTTCTCTCTCTCTCTCTCTCTCTCTTTCTTTCTTTCTTTCTTTCTTTCTTTCTTTCTTTCTTTCTTTCTTTCTTTCTTTCTTTCTCTCTCTCTCTCTTTCTTTCTTTCTTTCTTTCTTTCTTTCTTTCTTTCTTTCAGACAGAGTCTCACTCTGTCGCCCAGGCTGAAGTGCACTGGCGTGATCTGCAAGCTCCGCCTCCTGGGTCAACACCATTCTCCTGCCTCAGCCTCCTGAGTAGCTGGGACTACAGGCGCCCACCACCACACCTGGCTAATTTTTTTGTATTTTTAGTAGAGACAGGGTTTCACCGTGTTAGCCAGGACGGTCTCGATCTCTTAACCTTGCGATCCACCCGCCTAGGCCTCCCAAAGTGCTGGGATTACAGACATGAGCCACCATGCTCGGCCTCTATTCTCATTTTCTTGTTATCTGCCAGTCATCATTGCTTAAAAGATTATCTTCTATGGTAAACAGTCAGCTGTGATTAAAAAAATGCAGTTAAGTTTATGTCCTGAAATAGAAGAACATTCACAAATTATGATCCCAGAGCAGGATAATAGATGGCTATATGACCAGGAATGCTAAGACAAGACAAATTAAGAGGTTTCAATGAGATTAAAGAAAGGACAGAGATAAGTATGCTGAGGGCAAGATTATAGTATCTGGTCCACAGCAAAATGTGCATGCCCTTGCTTGATATAGGGAGATTGTAAATCAGAATCTGGGAAGGGTAGTTTCTCCTTCATGACACTTACATTTTTCAAATTAAAAGATCAGAAGTCAGGAAAAATCACAAAGAACCATGAACTGAAGAGAGAGAGCTGGGTGAGCAGGAAACAGCTGTGATAAGGCCAACCCAGGAAATCCTGGGAATTCCCAAAGGAGGAAATTATCTTCTACCATCAGTATGTTTCATGAGACTTAATGCAGAATTACTTTTCACTTGGAACTAGCCTTGAACTTGGGAGAGGAAACAAGTAAATTTTAGTTTCATACTGAATGTGAAGCTAAAAGGAAAGCAAAACTGAAGCATAGAACAATGCCTTAAATATTTGCGGTTAAAACTTGAGTGAGGTTACATGGATTCCTTTTTATCACATTTATATTTTTACCAGATTTGTTAATTACTTAGTTATCCATTTTTCCTCCATTAATGCTTTTCACTAATTATAGAGCTGACTCAGAGTTTTGCTACATAGATATAATAATGTCTGCAATAACTTAACAATATACTTTATTAGAAACATTATGTGATAACCTGTTTTTATCCCAGTTCTGCTCATGCTGCCTCTTTGGGCCTTTTTTTTTTTTTTTCCATATGTGAAATGGGAATAATATAATGATGTCAACGGTAAGTGGAAATTATTTGAGATAATTTATATCAAAAGCTCGGGCTTATCAAGAACTTCCCACATTCCAAGCACTGTTCAGTGTATAAAGGAAACATATGAGAAACTTGGCTTTGAGAGGTTTATATTTCATACTTGCAAGATATTTTCCTTTTCGATCTTGAAATTAGTGAAGTTTTCCAGGGCACTGTCTTTACTTTATAACCCCCATTCTCCTGGAGCTAGCTAAACGTACAGCAAATAACAAGCATTCGACAGAATAACTTTGAGTTGCTCTGTGTCCTTGTGAAGTAAATTGGGAAGCTGTATAATTTCTGTTAGTCAATCCAAAGAGGCCAACACAGGTTATCAAGGGTCACACAACAAGGTTATGGTGAAGGCTGGTCAGAAACACACTCCTTCAGAATCTGAAATTAACGATCACCCATACTCACTCTACTCATGCTTAATTTTATAGGAAGACACTTCAGCAGAAAGGCAGCTTTGAGAAATTTGGGCTTTGGAAGAGATAAACATATCATCTTTGTTTTAATGATGAATTGCAATAGAGAATTCCTAAGATAAGCATCTCCCATAAGAAAGCACATTGCTCAATCTGGTGAGCAAATGTGCAGACAGTGCATGAAACTCAGATTCTGTCTCTTTATGCATTCAATACCCTCAAGACTTCCAATTAGGCAGTTTCCTCCCTGCTAATGGGTAAAATTAGGAATGCTTTATGTAAAACTTGAAAACAAAATTAATAATTCACAACTGTGTTCTAACTGCTACATAAAACTTTATAAACTGTACTTTAGGCACCTAATGTTTAGGCTATAAATGCTATCTTGTTCATAGGGAATATGTATGCATATATTGGTCCTTTAAAATTATTTATTCATTGAAAATAAAATTCAGGCCCTTTTGCCTATACTTCATGTGGCATACATATACTGTACAGAGTATAGTTTTGAGATCAGAAGGGTTGTAAGCCATTTAAATTGAATTACACTTTTATTTAGCTAGTGCAGAATAAAATTGGGAAGAAAAGTGATAATCTTTTCCTCTGTCTTATTTTAATTAAAATGCAGATATAAGATTTGGTCTGAGAAATTGAAGACACTTTAAAGTTCATCAAGGTCACCCTCCCACTCAGTGCAGAAAGGACCAGTATAATAGTTTTGGTAGGTGTTCATTCAGCTTCAACTTCAACTCTTTAAGTATCTCCTTAGCTCACATATGCCATTTGGACAGGTCCTAATGGACTCTTCTTCAGCATATTGAGATAAGTTAAATTTACTAAACCAGGTATGGTTCTAAACAAAGAGTTGCATGGAATGTCTAATTCTTTTTCCATGTAGTCCTCAGCTATGTTGAGAAAATTGTTGTGTCCAATCAAAACTCTTTTACAGTGAGCTTTTTCAAATTCTTTCAACTATCCCTCCTACAATATGCTTTTCAGATGTGTTTATCTATCTCGGTCTCTCTAACCAGGTATTAAATACTTCTTAAAATCATCCAGAATTGAACACAATTTTAGGTGTGCTGTAACCATGTACAGAATATTATGCCAAGCTATATTTATATGTCAGGAAACAATTTGTTGTTTTTTATTTAATAATTCAGCCAAAAATAATTTTCACCTTTTTTAACCACTATATCACACTGTCTTCTTTTTTTGAGCACGTCAAGGAAAAGTTTGGTAGAGAATTATTCTCCCTCTCTCTGTAATGGTGTCATGATTTTCTTAAATCTATAGTGGAACTTATTTTTTGCATTTATTTTATTTGGGCTGATTATGCCAGTGTTTCGACATATAGGAAGCAGGTATATATCAAATCAGAGTACCTGCTCTATTGGAGTCTGCTGCCTGCATTCCAATCTGGTTCTGACACTTACCTGTGTATTAGTGGGCAAGGCCATCGGCTCACTAAATTTATTTATCTATAATAGAAGAATGATAATAGTAGCTATTCATGAATGAGACGAAGTATGTGGACCTTTAGCTTAGTGCCTGGCATGTGAAAATTTTTGAAAAATCTTAACTATTATCATTGTCATTATTAAAGTTACTTGCTATCAAAACAAGCATGGTAACAGGTAAAAATACATAGCTTTTATATATTGTTAAGTTGTAGTAAAAATTGTGCATGGAGATGGACTAAGCACAGGTTAGAGTCTACCTCTCAAATTGTTACTAATATCTTTTGGATTATTGGCCCATTGGAAACCCGACTAAACTGATGTTCAGAATAAATTCTTATGCAATAGCTGTTGCCTGCTGAGGATCATAATATTCTTTTTGGATTGTTTGTATAAAATGTATTTAGCAATATGTATATTTTGTTTGGAAGTAATGTCAAGTTCCTTAAATTTTAGCTTTAGAAATCAGTTTTCTCCAATTTATAAAACATCAGAAATATATTTATTTGTTCCCAGTTTTATCATATGTCTCCCATCTGCTCTTCATTTTTAAAGATCACACTGGCATTTTAAAAAGTTTTATGCATTCGTTCAACACATATTTTTTGAACTATACTGTGATAATGAAAGTTTCCCTATTTTAAATGAATTAATGGTCCATGAGACAAACTGAACATGATCTTGCATTTTAAATTCCAATTTATGTATTATAATAAAAGCATGAATAGGAAGATAATTACTTATCTTGGTAAGATTTTCAGCCCCCGATATCTAATTTTCATGAATCTTGAGTTTGCATTCATTAGAAATACTAAGGTAATTCCTATACATATCTTAACCTATTATGAATGCAATTTCTTCATGAGACCATGTTTTTTCTTTAGCATCTCCATGAGGCTCATTCTTATTGATAAATCACTTAGAAGAAGAATCATTTTCAGTAGTTTTCAGCTTTCCTTGTCACCTCTTAAGTACGTCTGCCCAAAGAGTGCATCCATGAAAGTCTTTGCACTATAACATCATCTATGAAGCTCTATTTTATTTATGACATGGTTTAAATATTTCAGCCTTTTTGCTTATAATTTTATTAGATAGTATATCATATGTAAAAGTGTATATATAATTTTATGTGTGCTATTTTAAATAAGAGTAAATTGATACTCCATATGCATACCACAAAACTTAAGACATAGAACATTTCAGAGGCTTTGAAGCCCTCAGCCTGTTCCCTGCCAATTACATGATGCTTTCCACACAAAGGTAACCACCCTGGCTTTCATGGTGATAATTCTCTTACTTTTCCTTATAACTTCATTCCATAAGTCATCAGCTAAAGAATACGATGTATATAACAAAATTTTAAGTGTATTGTGCAGTTTTATGTAATTTTGACTCACTATACTCAGTCTTTGAATTCAGCTTTATTCAATAATTTATTTTTGAAATGTACCTATGTTCAATGTTTAATATTGAAAGCTCACTGTACATTTTGAAATTCTATTTATTTTTCTTTATTTTATTTTATTTTATTTTTCTGAGACAGAGTCTTGCTCTGTCAACCAGGGCTGGAGTGCAGTGGCATGATCTTGACTCACTGCAACCCCCATCTCCTGGGTTGAGTGATTCTCCTGCTGAAGCTTCCCAAGTAGCTGGGATTACAGGTGCCTGCCACTATGCCTGGCTAATTTTTGTATTTTATGTAGAGATGGAGTTTAACCGTGTTGGCCAGGCTAGTCTCAAACTCCTGACCTCAAGTGATCCGCCTGCTTCAGCTTCCCAAGGTGCTGGGATTACAGGCGTGAGCCACCGTGCCTGGCCTGAAATTGTATTTATTTCTATTGATGAAATGAATTGTAGTGCATTTTATTGTATAAATAAACTATGTTTTGCCCATGATGATATTGTGAACAATTTTCTTCTGTTTCTGCTGGGCCATAAAAGAACATCATTAGGAATATATACCTACATAACAGATCAATTGCAGGGCTTAGTTTTCTGTCCTCACATTGCCAAATAATGCTATATTATTCTCTCAAGTAGTTGAGTTTGTTTATATTCCCACCAGCAATATATGATACCTCACCTGGCTTCACATTCTCACCAACCCCTGGTATGACTAGATTCTATCACTTTTGTAAATTTTATGAGTATAAAGTTGCATCTTTTTGTGATTTTATATTAACAGCTGTCTCTTAAAGTAAGATTATGGAGACTTCAAAGGAAGCCAGTAAGTATTAGCAAGTATAGAACCACGCATTTTTTAATGCATGTGGTAGGGAGAAAGATTCTGGAGGTGGAGTGTAGAAAATTGGGCAAAAGAATAGTACTGAAAACAACCAGGAGGCAAGAGCGAGCATAGGGCATCCATTCCTGAGCACTGGGCATGTCAGGAATTGAAAGCATTTCAGAAGATTGAAGAAGAAGAGAGGCAGGAAGCAAGGCTACAGGAAAGAACTGGGGAGTGTTGGGATTCAAAGAATGTGTCAATCACTTAAGGAGTTAGAATGTTATTGAATGAGTACATTCAGTAGACGAAGAACTCTTATACTGGTGTCAGTGGGGGAGTTACTGTCTACACTTGAAGTGTAGGAAGATTGTGCAGGCCACAGTCTGAGAAGAGGACCACATGAGAGGCAGAGAGAACAGTTGTGGTGAAAGACCAAAATGGCCCAAATTAAAGTTGGTTTGTGTGGACCAGGAGAAATGGACAGATTCAAGGGCTGTTTGGATGATGAATTAGTAGGTAAGGGAAAAGAGAAAACCCTTTTTATCTCTTACTCTATTTTACAAATTCTTATTTCCTTATCCGAGAAAAGAGATGACAAGGAGAGATTTTGTTAGTGTTTTAGGAGCAAGCTGTTCTCTCAGCCACTGGGAAACACCACTATTAAGAAGAAATGCCTGCCAAGGCAATCACAGGGCCTCTTGGCATTACCCACCCTGTAGAAAATGAGCCACAATGGAAAGGAATCTCTCTCATTTATGTGACCGAATGGTATGAGGGATGAAGCCACCTCAGCAAGCACAGCTGGCAGCTAGCCACTTGACCCCTGAGCTTTAACAGGTAGGTTCCTGCTTGAAAGGATGGGGAGGAGATGGATTCTCCAGCTGCTGCCTTTAACCGTAGATATCCCAACAGGTGACAAAATGTTTTTGGTAAACTAGAGATACTGTTCCTATATTTGGTCTTCATTTACTTTTGCAGTTCTCTTTAGCAGCTTGTGGATTCCTATCCCCTGAAAATAGAGAAAGCCCTATGATGGAACCTATATTGCAGAACAGATAGAAAACTTGAACCATTCTCTCATTATTTCACTCATACGATCTGTAAGTGTGCATATGATTATGTTGGAAGTGGACTGAACATGTGAAGTTGCAGAAATTACACAGGTGTTATCATAAATTAAATTTACTTAAAGTCAGATATGAGAGGTGACTTTCAAATGCTGATTTCTTCCTGCATTTCTTTTAAACAGGGATAAAAACTTGTTTGAAATTGTTGAGAAACATAGAGTCTCAAAATTTTCCCGAATGATTATTTGCAATAGGATTGTGAGACATGCTGGATAAATAATAAGAACATGAATAAGAACATGATTTTCTGTTTTTGTACCAGTATCATGCTGTTTTAGTTACTGTAACTCTATAATATAGCTTAAAGTCAGGTAATGTGACGCCTCTAGCTTTGTTCTTTTTGCTTAGGGTTGCTTTGGCTTTTTGGGCTCTGTTTTGGTTACATATGAATTTTAAAATAGATTTTTTTTTCAGTTCTGTGCAAATGACATTAGTAGTTTCATAGGAATAATGTTGAATTTGTAGGTTGCTTTGTGCAGTATGGGTATCCCCAATGAAACAGAATAGAAAACCCAGAAATAAAGCCACACACCTACAACCATCTGTTCTTCAACAAAGTCAACAAAAATAAGTAATGGGAAAGGACCACTGCTTATTTTTATTCAATAAATTGTCTTGGGATGACTGGCTAAACATGCACAGAAGAATGAAACTGGACTCCTGTCTGTCATCATATACATAAATTAACTCAGGATTTAAATGTAAGTTCTCAAACTATAAGAATCAGATAAAAAAAACTTAGGAAACACCATTGTGGATATTGTCCTTAGTAATGAATTTATGACTAAGGTTCTTAAAAGCAATTGCAGCAACAACAAAAATTGACAAGTGGGACCTAAATAAATTAAAGAGATTCTTTACAACAAAAGCAACTACCAGCAGAGTAAACAGACAAACTACACAATGGGAAATATATTTGCAAACTATGCATCCGACAAACGTCTAATGTCCAGAATCTATAAGGAACTTAAATAATTCAACAAACCAAAAATAAATAACCCCCATTAAAATGGGCAAAAAGACATGAACAGATACTTATCAGAATAAGATACACAAGTGGACAACAAACATGAAAAAAATGCTGAAATCACTAATCATCAGAAAAATGCAAATCAAAACCACAATGAGATACTATCTCACACCAGTCAGAATGCTTTTTATCAAAAAATTAAAAAAAAATAGATGCTGATGAGTCTGTGGAGAAAAATAACATGTACACACTGTTGGTGGAAATGTAAACTAGTTCAGCCACTGTGGAAAGCAGTTTGGAGACTTATCAAAGAGCATAAAACAAAACCAACAGTCAACTGAGCAATCCTATTACTGGGTACATATATATACAAAAGAAAACAAATCATTCTGCCAAAAAAAAAAAAAAAAACCTGCATGCATTTGTATATTCGTCACTGTGTTACTCACAATAGGAAAGACATGGAATCAACCTAGGTGCCCATCAACAGTGGATCAGATTTTAAAAAAAGGTGGTACATATACACCATGGAATACTACACAGCCATGAAAAAGAATGAGATCATATCCTTTTCAGCACCATAGATGCAGCTAGAGTCCCTTATCATAAGCAAATTAATCCAGGAACAGAAAACAAAATACTACAAATTCTTATAAGTGGAAACTAAACAATGTATACTCATGGACATAAAGATGGCAACAATAGAAACTCTAGGAACTGCTAGAGAGGGGAAGGAGGAAGGGGAGCAAAGGCTGGGAAATTAACTATTGAGTACTATGATTAGAACTTGAATAATGAGATCATTAGCACCCTGAAATTCAATATCATGCAATACTGTGCAGGTAACAAATCTGCACATGTATCCCCTGAATCTAAAATAAAAGTCAAAAAAAAAATAGAGTATGATTTTCCAAACAAAGTGCTGTGTATATTATTTTCAACTTTTATTTTTTGAATAAGCCTCTTCAAATATCTTATGATTTCCTGCCCTTAGAATGAAAATTCAATCTGCCATTAGAGATGCTGCTTCTCCTTTTCTACATTTTTTCTCATTCCCAACTCCTGCAAGAAAAACTACATGAGCAAATGAATATAAAATGCCAATAGTTCCCTAGATAGTAAATATGCTATTATTTTTGTCATCATTATACAAATAAAGTTTCAAATTAGTAAAGTTTATTAATACATATTTGATGTACATAGAACATTTGTAGCATATATGTAAGTGATGAAGCATAAAAATTAAATGAACAACTATAAATTCACCATTCCTTATAAGAATTAGAACATTAGGAATGTCATTGCATATAAATATATGCTTATATTTCTTCCTTTCATTTTTCTTTCCCCATCAGGTAACCATTTCCATGAATATGGTGTCTGTTTAATTTCATTTTCAGTTTTTGTCCTTGAAAGTGGCAAAAGTGGGCTTGTGATAATCACTATGGTTTTAAGTCAGACTGCATTATTCCTGAATGTTTTCCAGGAGACTTCTAATTTTAGACTCATTCTGTCCAGTCTGTTTTTAATATTGGGTTCTGGCTCCATCTTCCATTGGTGACCCTGATTCACCTTCCAGATCTGATATTTTGAAGTGCATTCAATATATTTTACCACTAACTTTTCTAGGAAAATATTCATAGGAAACCCCATCACCAACATCTCTGGTCCTTGAGTCAAATCCACCTTAGCCATCCTGTTGAAGGTGACTTCTTTGAAGTCAATTATTTCTTAATTCAAGATCCAATGACCATGTATCTCTTGGCCATGTTTTTCCTCATGCAGACCCAACACAGGATGATTAAACAACCTGTAGCAGCCAACCCACCCCAAATTAACCTACAGTCAATCGGAAGATATTGTGCTTGCTATTCCAAGGCAGCTTCGAGGCAAGTACCTTAGCCTAACTCCAACACTTCAAATCATATCTGGCAATGAAAAGCCCTACAAAATGGTAATTCTGTGGTTTGCCTTACATGAGAGTTACTTCTACATAGCATCATATGAAATAAATCTAGTCAAAAGGATGAAAGCATGAAAAGTGAGGCAATTTTATTCAGAATAGCTACAATTAAACAATACATTTTCTTAATTTTGATATAAATCAGATCAAAGGTACATAATTAGAATTAAATCCCGTTGGATCACCTGCCCTAGCTTATGCAGATATCTCCTATAATACATCTTAGCGTGATTTTCCAGTCTTCGCTGTCCCAAGTTAGAAAGTTTCACCTGTTCAAATGGACAATTATGCCATAAGATAATAATTTCTCATAAAACTCTTTCAGCTTAGTTTTTTTCCTTCTCAATATGACACCATTACTTCTTATAGAACTTCACTTTTTATGATTTCAACCTTCTAAGGTTTCCAAATTACTTCTCTTATGTAAATATATTTGCCTATGATAAATTTTCTCCATTTTCTTTGTCCTTTTTTGTTTGAAACTATGAATCATTAAGTTCCTTTTATCACTTAGGAATGAATACAAAGTGTGGTTGCCTATAAGTAATTAATAAAAAATGAGAGGGCCCAACAACTACTTGATGCTCTCCCATATAAGTTATTTTACCTGTGAAGTGCATTAACCAATTGCTGTCATGTCTTACCCTCCACCCCAAAAATAATTGTTTTGCCACCTTTCACTGTGTCTATATAGTATATCATATTTATTATTATTATTATTGGGACAGGATCTTGCTCCGTCACTCAGGTGGAGTGCAGTGGCACCATCACAGCTCATTGGGTCCTTGAACTCCTGGGCTCAAGTGGTCCTCCCGCCTCCTGCTTTCAAATCACTGGGATTTCAGGTGTGAGCCACTGCTCCCCGCCTGTAGCATGTTATATTGCCCCCCATTTTTAGCTTGTTTGTTTGCAATTTGATTTATTGACTGTCTTAGTCCATTTTTGCTTCTATTACAGAACCCTAGAGGTTGGATAATTTATAAGAACAGAAATTTAGTTTTTACAGTTCTAGGGGCAGGGAAATCCAAGATCAAAGTGCTGGCAGATTTGATGTCTAGTAAAGGCTTGATCTCCACTTCTGAATGCTGCCATCTTCTAAGGGGAGGGAAAGGAGGGACACTGTTTTTCCTGTGAGAGGAAAGTGAAAGAGGCAAGAAAGATAGCCCACTCCAAAAAGCCTTTTTTAAAAGGTATTAAATCCAATTATGAGGGCAGAGTTCTCATGATCTAATACTTCTTAATGATCCTACCTCCCAATACTATTACATTGGTAACTAAATTTCAACAAGAGTTGTGGAGGGGACAAACATTCAAGCCACACCACTATGTTCTTGCTGCTTTTCAAAACCTGACATTTTCAATAATAAATGACATATGGTTAGTTTATTTTCATTTATATAACTACTTTGCCACTATTTGTTTCTGAAATTTGTATCTAAGAGTCTCTGGACTTAGAGTCTTTTATTTAGTCTAATTACATATTTTGTTAATTAATTTATTACTTATTAACTTCTTTCCAAATGTCTCAGTTGGGAATATCTAACAATAGTTATAATCCAGCCCTGCTGTGAATCTATTCCCTAATAACTGCATTGCTGTAGCCCACTGTTTATGGAAAAAATTAGAGACTTTAATATGATATTTTTATCTAAGTAGATTTAGCCAGAGTTTGCAAATATAATTACTCACAGATCTTAATTAAATAAATGATGTCATAATAGCAGATGGTTTGTTTCTAAAATTGAAACTTTTAAATCTTATTATTGGAAATAGAGAAAACAGTGTCTCCTTGGTCTGCAAACTTCAAGGAAGTGTTTACTTCCTCACTATGTTTTATTTTAATAGTCATCTACTCTGACTTCACACTGAAATGCTTCTTAAAAGTACTGACATTTAAACTTGATGTCTTAGCTTTCTGATTCAATTTATGTGAATTGAGGCCCAGGCTTCAATATCTTAAAAGCTTCCCTGATAATTCAAAAATGCATCCAGAGTTAAGATCAATTGCTGTATTACAGCACTTATTTCAGTATGCATGCTAATCTGGCGAACAGTTCTAGACTATATTGCCGATTGACAATCTATTCCATCATGACAGTGCTGTCCTGAGGTACTGGTTACAGGCTTTGAAATCAGAAAGCATGTGTTTAGAATCCTGATTGTGTTGACTCTGTAACTTTGAAAAATTGACCTAAAATCTCAAGTTACTTAAGAGTACCTGGGTTTTCTCAATTGTAACACTAACTTCACAATATTATAAAGAAGAACAAATGAATTAATACACATACAACACACCAACTATTTGACATAATACTTGGCATACAATAAACTTTCAATAATAATACTTCTTATTCAATTACCCCCAAAAAATTCAGATGAAAATTTAAACAAATTGATATGAATTCTAATTTGTCTATGTAATACATATACGTGTGTGTGTGTATATATATATATGTTTGTGTGTGTGTAGGTGTGTGTATATATATGTCTATATGTGTGTAACATGTATTTCCAAATGGCAGAAATAAAATCAATATAAATTATTTAAAAAGTAGTCCAGCAAAAAATATTTTTTAAAATTAAACAGACATATATTAAACAATTTTGTGTCAGCTATGATGTTTCTATGGTGACAAAGAATTCAAGGTGTAAAGAAGAAATTAGGTGATTTAATTTTGAAATAAGATGGTAAACAGTGAAACAAAAAAAAATTGCTTGCAACTACAATACTTTATTTTAAATGAACTGAAGTGTCACTTGGTGGAAGTGGTTTGCTTATTTTTCCTTTAGTATATAATTTCAGGGACACTTAGCTCCCAAAAGAATGGGAACTTTTAAAAAAGGAGACAAAAGATCTCACAGATTGATACAAATATACTCACTACCTTTGCTCAAGATGGATTTTTCTCACAGGGGAAATTCCTAGAACATAGAAGAAAATTTAATTACTAAGAAACACACTCAATCCAAACTAGACAGACTTACACACGAGACAGTCAAGACTAAGTGTCTACACTAGGGGAGAGGATAAGTAAATTAGAATGTGGCATGAAAGGAGTCTAGTGTGGTGCTTGAGAATGTGTCTCTGTCAGTAACTGGTTGTGTAGCTAAAGGCATATTACCTAACCTGTGCATGCCTCATTTTTCTACACCTATAAATATACAACTGTATAGTATTTTGTGAGACTCAAGTGAGGTAATATAGTTATGACCTTAGAACATTTTATATATAATCCTATAAGTGGTATCTACTCTTATTATTACATCTGTAACAGAATATTATGAGAGTATTCCATTATGTTTTTGTTTGTTTGTTTGAGACGGAATCTTGCTCTGTTGTCCAGGCTGGAGTGCAGTGGTGCCATCTTGGCTCACTGCAAGCTCCGCCTCCTGAGTGCATGCCATTCTCCTGTCTCAGCCTCCCGAGTAGCTGAGACTACAGGTGCCCACCACCATGCCTGGCTAATTTTTTGTATTTTTAGTAGAAACAGCGTTTTACTGTGTTAGCCAGGATGGTCTGGATCTCCTGACCTAGTGATCCACCCGCCTTGGCCTCCCAAAGTGCTGGGATTATAGGCGAGCCACCATGCCCCACCTCCATTATGTTCTTTCATTCACAAGAAAGGGATTGTGATATTATTATGTGAAAAAAGAAAAAAATAGTGCATAAGGTTTATGACTTTACCCATATGAAGATCACACATAAAAAAATTACAGCCTGTAATTCCAGCACTTTGGGAGGCTGAGGCGGGCGGATCACAAGGTCAGGAGATCGAGACCATGGTGAAACCCCGTCTCTACTAAAAATACAAAAAATGAGCCGGGCGCGGTGGCGGGCGCCTGTAGTTCCAGCTACTTGGGAGGCTGAGGCAGGAGAATGGCGTGAACCCAGGAGGCGGAGCTTGCAGTGAGCCAGGATCGCGCCACTGCACTCCGGCTTGGGCGACAGATCAAGACTCCCTCTCAAATATAAAAAAAATAACGATTACATATTACAAAAATAAAAAAAATATGTTATCAGGAGTAATGTCTAGGAAGTGAGAAATTGAGTTACTTAATTTTTATTATATTTACCTTTATTCTTTAATTTTCTTTTTTTTTTTCTTTTTTTGAGATGGAGTCTTACTTGTCGCCCAGGCTGCAGTGTAGTGGTGCAATCTCGGCTCACTGCAACCTTCACCTCCGGATTCAGACAATTCTCCTACCTCAGCTTCCCTAGTAGCTGGAACTACAGGCGTCCACCACCACACCCGACTAATTTTTTTTGTATTTTTAGTAGAGACGGGGTTTCACCATGTTGATCAGACTGCTCTCAAACTCCTGATCTCATAATCCACCTGCCTCGGCCTCCCAAAGTGCTGAGATTACAAGCGTAAGCCACCATGCCCGGCCTCTATTCTCTAATTTTCTAAAATAAGTTTGTGCTTTTATGATTTTATAACTAAAACAATACTATAATCATATCATGTCATATCATATTATGTAATATGCATTTATATGCATATGAACTTTTCCTTATTGTCTACTGTAAGCATTGATAGAATAATAATATTATTTCTTTCTTAAATGTTTGGAAGAATTCACACGTGAAGCCATCTAAGTGAAATGTCCTCATGGGATGGTTTCTAATCATAGATTCATTTTCTTTATTAGCTAAACTACTATTGAGATTTCTGGTATCTTTTTGAACTAGTATTATAAGAAGTGTTTTTCAGGGAATCTGTTCACTTTGTCTACCGTGTCATATTTATTATATGATTATTTTTACAATGTCTTATATTCTTATTGTCTGTAAAATGTGTAGTAATCTCCACTGTAGTTTATTTATTTATTTTTTTCCTTTTTCTTCTCACTTATTTGGAGTTTATCAATTCTATTGACTTTTCCAAAGGATCAACTTTGTGCTTTATTGATTGTCTTTTATCTCTGGTTTCAATCTTATTGATTTATTGTTTTATCTTTACTATTTGCTTTCTTTTTAAATTTATTATTTTATTTATTTACTTATTTTTGAGGCAGGGTTTTGCTCTGCTGACCTGGCAGGAGTGCCGTGGCATGATTCTAGCTCACTGCAACCTCAAACTCCTGGGACCAAGCCATCCTCTCACCTCAGCCTCTCAAGTAGCCAGGACTACAGGATCACACAACCATGCCCTTTTTTAAAATTTTTTTTTAATTTATTTTATTTTAGTTTAGTTTAGTTTAGTTTAGTTTATAGATATGAGGTATTGCTGTGTTGCTTAGGCTGGTCTCAAACTCCTGGCCTCAAGCAATCTTTCCACCGAGGGCTTTGAATATGTTAGGATTACAGGTGTGAGCTACCACATCTGGCCTTATTTGCATTTTAATGCTTATGTTATTTTCAACTTGTTGTTTTTCCTAGTAGGAGCTTGAAGTAGAAGCTTATATTATTTTTCTTTAAAAATTACTAGGCGAAATGAATTTCACACAAAAGTAAAAGAATACTATAACTAGTCCCCACTAGTTATCATTCAGCTTCAATGATTGTCAATATTTTTCCCAAGCTGATTTCGTCTCTACTGCTCTACCACCTACCCTCTCTGGTAAATGTTTTATAGTTCTATTGAGACAAAATGTATATGCCAATCATCTAATTTAAATACACAAACATATATTTTAGTAAATTTGTAGAGCTGTAAAACCATCACTACAGTTCAGTTTTAGAACATTTTCATCACCTCAACCTCCATTCCATTCTGCAGTCAATCCCCACTCGGACACCTAACCCAGGAAACCACTGATTTTTTTGTCACAGATTTAGCTCTTCTGGGCATTTCATTTAAAGTGAATTATACAATAGATAGTATTTCAAATATGACTTCCTTCCCTTAGCATTATGTTATTATGATGCATCCGTGTTATAGCATGTTCGATTTTATTGCTGAATGGTATACCATCTTGTGGATAAATCACATTTTGTTTATCTATTCACCAATGGACATTTAAATTGTTGAAGATTTTTGGTGATTATATATAACGTTACTATGAATATTTACATATAACCCTTGTGTGGTTATATGTTTTCTTTTCTCTTTTATAGATATCTAGGAGAGGGGTTACTGGAAAATGCCAGACTTCTATCATTTTACATTCTTAGGAACAATGCAACTAGTTTATAGTTTCTCTACATTCTAGCTGATACTTGTTATTGCCTATAATTTTTATTATAGCCAGTAAAATGTGTATGAAGTTATATCTTAATGTAGTTTTAATTGCATTACCCTAATGATTAAGGACACTGAGCATCATTTTATGTGCTTATTGATAATCTATATAATTTTGGTGAAATGTCTATTTACATCTCCTATGGGCTGAATTGTGTCCTCTGAAAGATATTTTGGAGTCTTAACACACAGTACTTACAAATATAACCTTATTTGGAAATAGGGTCTTTATCAATGTAATAAGTTAAGATGAGGTTGTACTAGAATAGGGTGGGCCTTAATCCAATATGGTTCATGTCCTTCAGAAGAGTAGAGACACACAGGGAGGAAAACGCCATGTGAAGATACAGACTTAGCAGACATTACCGTATATAACAGAGGAAGAGGTTGGAGTGATGCAGCTGCAAGCAGAGAATCGCCAAGGATTGAGGGCAGCCACAAGAACCTAGAAAGAGGCAAGGGTGGATTCCACACAGAGTTTCAGAGGGAGCATGGCCCTGCTAACACTTAGATTTTGGACTTAGAGCTTTCGGAAAAGCAAGACAATAAACTGTTGTTTTAAACCACCTAGTTTGTGGTACTTTCTTATCAATACTCGGAAACTGTAGAACATCTTTTGCTCATTTCTAAATGGGTGATTTATTTTCACACCATGAGTTGTGAGAGCTGGTCTGGATATGGGTATTTTACCAGTGATATGATTTATAAGTATTTCCTTCCAGTCTGTGACTTGTTGTAATGCTATGTTTTGCAGTGCACTCATTTTACTTTAAGTCCAACTTAAGAAAAAAAAATTATGGGATTTAGGACTAAATTCATCCCTTTATATAAGAAATTTCTATTGCCACAGCATCATTTGTTGAAAATTCTCCCATTGAATTTCCTTGGCATCTTAGTTGCAGATTGGCTGGCCATAAATGTAAGAGTTTATTTCTGGATGTTAATTTTGCTTCATTGATTTGCGTACCTGTGTCTTCATCAGTTACCTCACTGTCTTGATTACAGTAGCTTTTTAGTAGGTTCTGAAATCAGGTAGTTAAGTCCTTCACTTTGTTATTTTCAAAATTGTTTTGCCTATCCTGGACCCTTCTCATTTTCATGTACATTTTGGAATCTGCTTATAAATTTCTATTTTAAAATTTGATGGATTTTAATGGGGATTCATTCAATCTATACAAAAATTTGAAAAGAGCCCTCTTCATAATTTTGTCTTCATGGATATAAAAAATGGGATGTCTCCATTTATTTAAATCTTTAGCCATGTTTTATAGTAGTGCACAGGTCTTACATTTTTGGTTAAGTTTATTCTTAAGTATTTTTTGATGCTATAATGATAATAATTTTAAAATTTTGTTTAATGATTGTTTATTGCTATAGTATGAATACAGTGTTTATTTTTGTGTACTGAGTTTGTATATTGTCATTTTGTTTAACTCAATGATTAGTTCTAGCAGGAATTTTGTGAATTCTTTAGGATTTTGGCATTCAGGATCACATCACCCTAAAATAAAATCAGTTTATCAGTTTTCATGTCTTCTTCCAAACTGTATAACTTTTATTTTTTTATTTTTATTTTTTTGCCATATTTCACTGGCTAGAATCTTTAGTGCAATTTTAAATGGACATGTCAAGAGCACTTATTTTTGCCTTGTTCCTAACCATACACTCAGTCTTAAACCACGAAGGGTGATGTTTACTGTAGATTTTCTAGATACTGTTATTAAGGTGAAGAAGTTGCCTTCACTTTCTAGTAGTTGAGACCATTTATCAGAAAAAGATCTTGAGTTTCTCAAGTATTTCTAAATATATTTGTTGAAATAAATGTGTGATTATTTTGTTTTTTATTTTGTTAAAATAGTGTGTTACATTAAGTGCTTTTAAAATTTTAAATCAATCTTTCATTTCCTTTACAACTTATATTTAGTTCTGATATATAATATTTTTTATGTTGAAAGATTCTATTTGCTAATATTGTTAATGGTCACATCTTTTGTCTATGTTTTTGAAATAACATAGATTTTTGCTTCCTTACTATTGGTCTGTAGTTTTCTCATGATGTCTTGGTCTGACTTCAGTGTCAGACTAATATCAATCTTCAAAAGTGAGTTGTAAAGTATTTCCTCTCTATTTTCTGAAATACTTTGTAAGGACTGATATTTCTTCTTTAAACATTTGTTAGGACTCTCTCCAGTGAAGCCATGTGGGATGGACCTGTTCTTTCTGGGAAGGTTTTAATAACTAATTCATTTGTGTTACTTGTTATAACTCTACTCAGATTTTCTATTTCTTCCCTTATCAATTTTAGTAATTTGCATCTCTCTTTCAAAAAAGTTGTTGATTTGGCTGTGTTATATAAGAAAGAAATTCAAGTCTCAGGAGTACAAGTCTGGGAATTAGGGTCCCAACATAAGATCTGGGTTTTTCTTTGAGATTGTGTTGTTTGGTAAAACATTTCATTTCTGTGTGCTGCTAAACCTGTCACTTCGCCCTAGAAGGAATTGACTAGATAACGTTTGAGGGACTAATAATAGATTCTTTCACATTAGGAAGAGGAGAATATCCAGTTGAACAATCAGCCATTTATTTGTTCATTACCAGATGTTTTATTTTGAAAGTTCTCGTATTGTTTATAAGTGTTATTTTTTGTCGACGTTTTGGTTTTGTTCTGGTTTTTGATATTGTATATTCAAGGTTTGAAAATATTTATAATAACAGGCTTCCTTGTCCTATTGTTTCTAGAGCAGGAGGCATGAATAACTAGGGAAACTCATCTGAAAAGCAAATAAAAAATTTCATGACATTTTACACTTTTTGCCAAGTCCTGGGATTGGAGAAACAGCAATTTGACAGTCATGAAACCTTTTTCTCTCATTACAAATCTACAAGTTTATATGATTTGTAAAATTAATCAACATCTTAGGAATCACTGCATCATTAATAATGCCTTCTATAAAACGTTACATTTACATTTACTTCCATTTATTTTAGATTTCTTAATGTAATAGAGTAGTACTCAGATATGAGACATAGCCTAATCCTGTGGCTTTCAAATATGTTTTTCTTTGACCCATAATAAGAAATGCATTTTATATCACAAGTTAGAACAGACATAATATCTCCTACTCCCCAGCCCCCAGGACACAGAGTCATAGACATAAATATTTCCAAAGTAGTACTTGGAGAATGTAAAAGTGCACTTCGAAATTGCTATTGTGTTTCACGTTATTTGGTTTCCTTCTTTTGTCAGGGTGACAGAAGAGGATAACTCATTAAATGGATTTTATCACTCACTAATGGTCACTAACTACAATTGGAAAAGTATTGGTCTAGTAAATGTAATTGGCATTTAACTAATGTACCCTACAGACCTCGAAAGTAGTTGATCTTCCAAAGGTGGTAGGCTCATATTATTTAGAGAGCTGTTCAGAGCAGACTAGTGAGTGGGTCATTAAAGAGTGCCCTTTAATACGCAGAGAGAATTGGGAGATGCCATATTTGTTTGAGTAATTAATTTTATGTTTCAACACCACCACCTCTTATCATACCTACTCTACCCATACTTTGTCCCTAATACAACAACTTAGAAGGTAAAAGGATGTATAGACAGGTCCTTTTTGCAATCAGGGCAACCTGAATTTAACTCTAGGCCCCATTTAACAAAGGACCACAGACTGGGAGTTAAAATAACAGAATGTTATTATTTCACATCTCTACGGGCTTTTAGTCAAAAATCAAGATGTCTGCAGGACCACGCCCCCTCTGAAATCTCTAGGGCAATCATTCCTGGCTTCTTCCTGGGTCTGGTGGTTTGCTGGCCATCTTTGCAGGCTTTGGCTTGCAGCGTATAACTCCAATCTGTTTCATCACCATTACACAGTGTTTTTCCTGTGTGTTTCTGGCTCTATGTGGCTCCATTTTCCTATGCACCCCAATTATATTGGATTAGCTGCCTCTCTTACTCCAGTATGACCTAATCTTGACTAGTTGCATCTACAACAACTCTACTTCAAAATAAGGTTGCATTCTGAGGTAATGGAGGTTACCACTTCATCATGGCATTTTGGGGGAGACACAGTTCAACCCAAAACACTAGGAATCTCATTTCTGGTTGCCTCTCAGGTTTTAACTGTGTTAGCAGATATGAGTCTATTCTCAGAAGATTTAGAGAAAGGACTATTGATGAAATTAGTGATACCAGATGAAAGGGAAAAACAATGTTGATTGCAAGTAGGGAAACTTCAGAAGGGAAACAATTTAATTGCAATTCCACCGAAGGCTGTGTCCCATTGTATCACCCAGAATCCTTTCAAGCACCACTCTTGACAGGCAGGATCTCATTTCCTTTCAACTCCCAACTTCAACACAGACTCTGGGACTTTTCTCTCTCCTCTTCTTTGGCCTGGAAATAATCCTAAATTCCTAAAGTCATCAATTCCAGTGTAACAACTCTAGTTGGGTTCACTGTTCTTTCGTTGTATTTGCAAGAATGCTGAGCTTTGGATTAAAAACGAAAAAAAGGAAAAAATCCATCGGCGGCTGCCTAGCTTTCCCCTACAGAACCAGAGGCCGGAAAATAAATGTTTGCACCTTTAATGACCTCCATTGTCCTGACTTCACAGAATCCCCAGGGGCAGCTAATCCTCTGGAACAATACAGTACAGATGTTTCACACGATAAGAGGGCTAATTCCAGACCAATCAGAGTCACTCCAAATGTCAGCATTCCAAAATAAAGTTAAAATATGGGGCAAACAGATGCAACCTCTACAGTCTGAGCTCTTTGTCAGTGATCTCTGCTTTGTTTAAGGCTATGGCCACTTTCTCCTTAGTGAGAGCTGAGCTGTGCAGGGCGTTCTGCTGTATTTGCTGTGTTCACCACTTTTATAAGTTCCCTTCCAGATAAATATTGCTTAACATTTTCTGGACTTTTACACACTCCTCTGTCTCTGTGAAAATTGCCAGTAGGCAAAGCAGTTAGGAATCATGGTTTTTAAATCTGAATAATAAAAATTTCAGTCATGCTCAATGATTCAGAGTTTTCATGGAGGCAGAGAAAAAGTTCCCCAAATCTCCACTCTGAGGTAAATAATTCCTTTGCTTAAATGAAAAAAATGTTAAGAAATTTGCTGGAGTTACCCAGGTACATGCTGTAAACTGTGTGTGTGTGTGTGTTTGATATAAAAGTAATTCTAATATTACTACTAACTTCCTATTTATGAATTAATAGTATAAGTGAATAGTATAAGTTAATAGTATAAGTGAAATAGTATAAGTGAATATTAATAATAACTATAATACACTTAATTCTTATCTATATTTTATTTTATTTTATAATTTACTATTTCTCCTATAGATTATATTTTGTAATTTTTTTTATTTTAAGAATCACACAGAATTAACTGTTTTTCCATAAAAGACAGATTATATTCAATGTACAAATCAATGAAAACATTTTCTCAACATATGAAACATTAAAATGTAAAGAATCAAATATTAAGGTTGAGAAAATGTGGAAATGCTAAGTGCTATATAAAACTATCTACATTGTGGAAATCCAGAGGTGTTTTTGATTTAAAAAAAAAAAAAAAGAATTTGTGCTTTTGGTATTCTTTTAGAATTTGATTTAATTTTTAACCATTTTAGAGCCATGCTTAAAAAATTATTACTTGAGAGGTATAAGACAGTAAAAGGATTCCTAAGATTCATGAGAGAGTCTATCTTTTTTTTTTTCCTTGTAAATCTAGCTTGTCTTTAAACATTGTGACTCATCCCTCTGCCATCTATAACTGATGAGAGTCATTCCATAGATTTTCAAGTATTGGAGCCAATGGATTGCTAAAATAAAATAATTGAAAGGATCTATTTATGACAATAGGTTATCTAGTGCATTTCATTGGAAAAAAATTGTGCCCTATGACAAGCTTCCAGATTTAAAATAAGGTAACCAATATAATCTTGTTTCTATTTGGAGGAGGGGATCCAAAATCATTCTACACCAGAGTTACATTTTCATATTATTTTGTTGAAACAAACTGCAAGCCTATTGTCATAGTTGAGATTCCACTTCACAAGGTTAGCTTTTCCCTTTTAGTTCTTTCTTGGCCTTATCAGCATAATCTCTTGTCTCCTCAAAGAATATCAGCTAAAATGCAGTCTTATGCTTGTTTGCTTTACTTTTTAAATGTCCTTATTTTCCTTTTGGTTATTGAATTTTAAAATCAAGAATCTATTTGGTTACAAAAAAAAAAAAAGGGTGTGTATCTGTATAGATTGATCACCCATAATTCTTCTGGACAATAATCTGTATCTTCCTAAGAGTTCGGTCATTTCTAGGGCACGTGATCAGCTGTTGATCAACACTATTGTTTGGTCAAACGGGGAATCTTATCTGAGTCACTGAAAGAACAAGAGAAAAACATAAAAAGAGAGGATATTAATTCCCCCACCCCCGTTTGTCTCTTTTCCTGTTCCTATCTCTCCCAGTCATTTTTTATGTCCCCATTGTCTATCTTGTTTCCTTTTTTCATTATTTTTGTTAATCCATCATCTTTTCTTTCTTTTGATTTATTGAGTACCTCTGCTGTAAAAGTTATTTCACAATAAAGTTGATTTGAGAGCAGACCAACAGAAAGTTAGATTTTTCTGGTAAATCAGCCCAATTATTTAATGTACTCATCATGGTCACATATCATCTTTTCCCTAAATTCTCTTTTTTTCTCTCTCTCATATTATTATTTTTAAAACATTGTCTCATTCTGTCTGTCACTCAAGCTGGAGTGCAGTGGTGTGATTATAGCTCTCTGCAACTTCAAACACGACTCAAGTCACCCTCCTGGCTGAGTCTCTCAAGTAGCGAGGACTAAAGGTGCACACCACCATGTTCAGCAATTTTTTGTAGACATGGGGTCTCTCTGTGTTGTCCAGGCTGGTCTCAAATTCCTGGTCTCAAGTGATCCTCCTGCTTCATTGGGATTACAGGTGTGAACCACTATGTCTGGCTAAATTCTCAGTTTTAAAGTAGTTTTATTGTAGTGTTTCTCTGCTTATCTGTTTTCATTTCACTTCTTGAAAAATAATATCAGAATATAATTGGAAATTTGTGAATCTGAACTACTGTTCAGCCTTGCCAGCAGAACTATAACCCATTGGCATGCTTGCTTTTTCTTTGTTTGTTTGTTTTTGTTTTTGCTGTTTTCTCAAAGCTGCCTGTACCCAGGAGTTGAACAGTTAGTAGCCCTAAACATTTACAAGATGGTTATTCAGTTAACGTGTTTAGTTGAAGGGTAATCCATGCAGCATGTTTCTTCAAGGAGAGACCAAAGTCTTTCCAACTCAGTTCATGATCAATTTATGTCTTGACAGCTGAGAATGGAGTTTTATTATTTAAGCCAACAGAGTTGATTTTTAAAATGTTCATTTAAACAGCTCACATAAAAATAATGATGTGGTCTTTGTACTTGAAAAGACCCTTATGGAACATGAATAATAATTTTAAAGACTGCATTTGGCTGCTAGACTTGGTTGATTAGCGTTCCCATAAAAACCTTAATTCCAATCTTTGAAAAAAATATGTATGAATATGTAAGCCAAATTGATACTAACTATACGACAACAGCCAAAAAGCCATGGAAGTTCAGGACCTTTGTAGAAGAAAAAAATACTTTTTATAAACTACTAACTCTGTGGGGATAGAGATGGAAAGAAAATGCAGTGTTTGGCATCAATTGGTCATATGAAAAGGATGGCTAATTTAGCATTCTACAAAATATTTCTTAGAAGCAAAAGCCTGGAGATCTTTCAGATCCACTGAAAATGCATGGTTTGTCATCATTAATACAACTTTAATAAGTAAATTGAATACATATTACTTTTATCAAATCAAATTCATGGTAATTATATTGGGCTTTTTTGCTTTTCTATTTGATCAAATCTCTTCTTCTAAAATAAGCTTTATTTAATCTGTTCTGAAAAGTGTTACCATGGGCTTCATGAACTATTTTATTATTTGGTTCTTCAAAGTGTTAGGATAATAAGAAAACTATGCATGAAGATCATTATCTGAACATTTGTAGGATCATTTATCAAAGAGAAGAAATATTTAAATATTCTGGGACATTTTTGCTTGGAGCCATAGGTAAGAGAGAAAATTTATTTAAAACAATAAGATTTTTTCTGGTCACGTGCCATATTTCCTGATCCATTGTGTTTGGCACCAGGAAACCACTTGGCATGAGCCACTAAGAAATCCATCAGCAACTGTGTCAACTTTATCACTTCCTGAGCTCATGCATGCAGGAAGTGGATACAAAAACAATGATTTCAAAAAAGAAAAATGACTCTTTGCTATTCGAAAAATTTAAAAAATACACATTTAACACTTATTTGCTATCTACCTGCAGTAAATAAACTGGATATTTCCCCTAACAATAGACAATGAATATATTATAATGCATCAAATGAGCCTTCATTTCTGAAATAAAATTAAAAATGAATTTCCTTTTTCTAATTTGTTTGTTGTGCTTTTTAAAAACTGAAACAGACCAGATAAATCTAAGTATGTGTTTAAGAGATAGGAAAAAAAGGATGATGAATGTAATGTCAAATTCAGAAACACTACAAGATGCTACTGCCAGAGAAAAATAGCTATTTTACTCCAAATGACTAAGAAGATTCACAGAGCAGAATGTCTGAAACACTTCACTGGGGCTTTTAAGCAAAATGAAAATACACAAAATGTTTCTCTATGTAACGTTTGGATGAGAAAACATAATAACTAAAAGATCACGAATTCTGTTTACTTGGTACCTTGATCTTTCATGCCATGGACTATGAAACAAACCCATTCTCAGCCCCATTCCCTCTGGATCCAGTTTGGCTACTGGCAATCACCTGATATGTACCTGATGTTTGTAGCTGAGGTATAAATAAGTGATCATTACTAAATATGTATTCCCTAGAAAATAGACTTGGATTTTTAATAGAGTTGTATTGCCTTACTTACTATCAAAATTCCTTCCCAAGAGCTCTGCCTCCAAACCTGATTAACTCCTCCATGATCAATTAAATCCAAATAGTCCTTGGATGAAATTATCCATCAGAATGGCCTAAACACTCAGGCAAGCAGGCAGACAGAATCCAAAAAGTGAAAAAAAAAATAAATAAGACTTTTTTCTATTAATGTTTCTGTCTCCTAAAATAGATAATTAGGTCATATTTATATTAGATTCACAATTTGGTAAACAAAGATTCTAGGGCAAGCCTATACTCATATGCCTAGATTATTAATGTCTCAAGAATACCTTCTATTTCTATAGCTTCTAAAAATTATTTAATAGAGAAGTGTATTTTTGTACATTGGAAATCTTTTTTCGTAAGTAAGAATACTGAATCTAGTGACATAATTAGCTCATCCATGTCACACAAACAGTAAGTACAAAACCTAGGCTAGAAATCATGTCTCTTGATTCTAGCATGCTATTCTGTATGGCATTTTCGTGTATTATTGCCTATAGAATCCAGAGGAGATTGAGGTCAAAACTCAGGGGATGTCATACAAACTAGAGTACTACCACTGAAATGTCCCCCAAGCACTCCTGCCACTATGCAATCTAAGCAACTCCATTTGGACCCATTTTTTCATATTGAGCTTTCTCACAAGTTTTTGTTTATATAGAGATTTGAAAAAATCTACAGTACTCTGTCATTCCTTCCCACATATTACTGACATAATTATTTATGCACTAAACCTAAATTTAAGTTTTAGACTGACTAATAAAAGATTAAAGACATAAATTATGGGTCCTCCTAACATGCCTCCAACCTGATTTCATAGAATAATGCAATTAAAAAGGACTTTAAGGAATAAACCAATTCACTTATTTATTAAACAATCTATATTAGTAATAAGACAGCACCACCCACACCCCTAGCTGGCAAAAAAATAAATAAATAAAAAGTCAAATGTAGATACAAAATGATAAATATATCATGTAAAAAAAATTAAAATGCAGTCATAACTTTTTTTTGACTGCAAAACTATATAATAGAAAACAGAAAGTCTCAGACAATAATAGTGGCTTGGTATTTATTTTTGGTCCAATAAAAAGAAAATATTGAAAAAGTGATTCTCCGAAACTCTCAATTGAAAATAAAACTGTTATAAAATATTCCAATTTGTACTAAAATAAAGAATATAAATAAAGTGTTACTAAAATAAAGAAAATAAATGAAGCTCAGAGTTAAAAGAAGAAATAGTGAGAGAGATTTCAGAAAAATTGATAATATTTTAGTAAAAAATCTACAGTTAAACTATGCTGCCTCAAGTGACGGTATATGATATGTCAATAGAGTACAAATATTTGATACATATGTTATCCATTCATTTTACTTATATATAGATGATTCTTATTATTCAAGGTAATTATGCTGTATAAAGTTACCGTGAACAGTGAATTAGCAAATATTGAACCATTGTTCCTAGAAGAAATAACATGTTAGGTTCCTGCAAGCTTCTGGTCACATTTTTTGTCAATGAATTAATTCATTACCTTGTTAAGTGTATATTTTTATTTAAAGATAGCATATTTAGTATTGTTGATTCAGACGATTGAACTCACAGCCAACAACCCTATAAATTATGCCTGAATAAAGCTTATTTAACACATATATTTTCTTGATAAGGCATATCACAGCCTTTTTGAGCTCAGGGAAACCAGACAACACTTTAGCATTATGATTGGGTGCCATTTCAAATTGTGAAATCACCACACAAAATTATGAAATGAAAGCAAAATTACTAAATAGACTGCGAAAAAGACATTTACTTATGGTATGTGAGATGAACCAAGAAGGCAGAGCATTGCCTTGTTCAATCTTAGTGGGAAATAAGAATGTCAGATTTTTTTTCTCCTCTATGCATGTCCATAAATGACTATGAAAGCACCATTAATAGTATTTTGTGATTACAAATAAATTTTAGCAAGAAGGTGAATTTGCAATAATGGACTCCGTGAATAATGAGGACTGACTATACTTCTTGAGAGGTCTCCATATCTCTAAATGAAATGCATTTTTTTTCAATATTTATTTTTCTGGAAATCTCAGCAGTTATAACTGTTCAACCACTCCTGCCTTTTGGAAAGTTTATCTTATTTTCTTCCCCAGGATATTAAGTTCTCTTTTCAGATTATCATCTTCTTCCTCAGCTTTCCTTTCTCTGTGACCTTTGTGGGTTTAATATTCTCTACCAGATCTCTAAATATTGAACCTCTTTCAGGACTAATCCTATACCCTTTTTCTCCCCTCATTCTGTGCTCTCTCTACACTGACTCTTCTATACTCAGAAGACTCACATTTTGCCTTTTATCTCAAGTTCAAATCCATCCTCTTGGCTTCAGATACACAGACAGTGGACTACTGGACAATTCCAAGTCAGTGTCTCAAAGACACCTAGAAATCATTGTGCATAAAATTAAATTTGTGATTTATCTCTATAAAACTTGAACATAAAATCTGAAGACTTCATGAGAAAAAGAAACTGTTAGGATATGAGTCCTGAGAATATGTAGAAAGTAAATTTAGGTAGAATGCAGTGGTAGGGACAGTCTTCTTCTCATCATTAAAAATTTGGGTTAGTCACCAAAGAAGAATACAGATAGGAAACTTTACAGTCCAGCCATATAGAAGACCTTCCATTCCGAGGTGCAAGACCATCATCTCTTCAAGTTATATCATCACCATCTCTAGTAATATAGTATGCTGAGACCAGGACTCTGCGCAAGATGATAAAAGCATCAGAGAAACTCACTAGGTTTTTTCCGAATAAGCCAGAATGAAAGTTCTATTCCCAGTTATGATATTGCACTTACAATTTATAAATCTTACATTTCCCTACTTTCAGTTTTTTTGGTGGATATTTTTACAATGAACCAGTAAATTAAAGTTTATAAAATAATATATTTTGATTATATGTTTATATCTTCCAAATCTATGCAAAGATTATGTATTACTTTTAACTGATAATTAAACATGATCATCCATAATAATACTGAACATAGGTAATAATTTTAAGCAGGCTTCTATAAATCCTGTCTATTTTATCAAAAATTTAGTCTTTGGTTGTACAGATCAAGGCAAGTATTCATTAAGAATACGTGAATGGCACTAGTGAGGTTTTAAAATTCTAGTTCAATTTTCTAGTTAATATAAATTCTGATGTTCCAAAGTGTAGATTTTGGAATCTTGTAGATACTCAATAATTACTTTTTGAATGAATTGATGAGATAGATAATGAGAGAAGAAAAAGCCTTTAATTCTATTTTCAGGTGGGTTATTTTTTCTTTGCAGACAAAGAATAAGCTTTCTTTAATGGCCAAACATTACTTGTCCTCCTCATTTTTTTAAAAGACTAGTTCAATTAACTTTGTAGCTTATGAAATTTTCTTCTAGTTTCTGACAACAAATTGACTGATAGTTCTAGTTTACAATGTTGCTTTAGCTTATCTTTTTCTGTGTTACCAAAGATTGCCTCAAAGGAAGATAGTCAGGTTAAACTTTACAAGAAGGATGCTTCATTAATACTATGAATGTTACTACATAGGTCTTGAAAAGTGACTATCTGTATTGAAAATCTGGAAAAATCTATCCATGTAAAATAAAATATAAAGTAACAGCAATTTTTTCAACGCATCATATTTTCTTAAGGTAACATTAGCTGTTGAAACAAACATCTCCAAGTTCAGTAGCTTAAGTGTACTTTTTCCTCAAGTCACAGTCCCACAGATGACTCTCCTTAGTGAGTGGTCATTTTGTATGATAATTCAAGACTCAAGCTCCTCTCACATGGCTCTGATTTATTCTAAAGCTTTTAAGACTTATGCTTGGGGAAAGAGGGTAGGAAAAGAATAACTGCTCCTCAAGCAACCAAGAAGATAACATTTATTCTTAGAACCAATGTGAATACTACTTGATGCTTTTATCTAGTAACCAAATAGCTAATGGTTTTTATGTGAACAAAATATACAAAATATATGTAAATATACTAATCCATAATGGCAGATCCTTGAGGTCAAGAGCTTTGTGTTTTGCTCACCTCTGTTATCCACCTTACTGTTCCAATTTTCTTCTCCCTATATTATCATTTTATCCATTCAAGACCTTTTAGCCATCTTGCCTCACAAAAGGGAGAAGAGAGCGAGAGAAAAAAAAAAAAAAAAGAAAGAAAACTTGTAAAGATCAGAGCCTACAAACACAGGCCTACTAAAAGAATGAAATTAATAATAAATTCATCTCCTCTATACCTTATCACCACCACACCAAAAAGGACTTAATATAATAATAATGAATTATAGCTGAAATACATGCAAGATTAAAAGAAAGAGTGCTAAAGGAAGTCCAAAGTTGATAGAGAAGAAAACACAAAAACACAAAATGAATTTAAAACTTCTGCCACCTGAAGCTACAGCAAACATTAAAGATAGCGCAACTGCTAGCCATATTAGAGTAAACCCTATCAATAAAGGATTATTCATATAAATATAAGTTCCCATTACCTGAAAAAATATGCCTAG
Organism: Theropithecus gelada; assembly: GCF_003255815.1. Classification (NCBI taxonomy): domain Eukaryota; kingdom Metazoa; phylum Chordata; class Mammalia; order Primates; family Cercopithecidae; genus Theropithecus; species Theropithecus gelada. The sequence goes on along the minus strand of NC_037675.1, from coordinate 85,684,817 downwards.
TTCTTAAATGAATAAATAAATAAATAAAAATAAGGAATTTGACTGAGGCAAGCCAAAATAACCTCTACATAACCAAAGAAGGAACCAAATTTGATTCAAATATGATATGCATGTTGGAATTATCAGGAAAAGAATGTAAAATAACTATGATTAATATGTTAAATAAACTTTAAACAGAAATGAAGAATCCCCTTGATAGGCTCATTGATAGACTCAATATGGCCAAGAAAAGAATCAGTAAGCTTGAAGAAATATCAATAGTAACTTACAAAACTTATATGCAATGAGATTAAAACAAAAACCACTAAATTAAAAAAACAAAATATCCAAGCACTGTGAGACTGTGGGACAATTTCGAAAGGTGTAATACATACCTTATTAAAACATCAGAAGAACAGGTAAAAGAGCCAAAGAAACGTTAGAAATAACATTATTCAAGCACTTTTCCAGAATTAGTAACAGACACTAAACAACAGATCGAGGAAGCTCAGAGAGCTTTCAAAAAACTGCACCTAGACACATCATATTTGAACTGCAGAAAACCAAGGACCAACAGAACCCCTTAAAGAAAAACAGAGGAGGTGAAAAATATACGCTTCACCTTTAGAGGAGCAAAGGTGAGAATTAAATTAGACGTCTCAGAAAGTATAGAAATGAGGAGAAAATAAAGTGAAATATTTAAAGTATTGAAGGAAAATATTCAACAACCTCGATTATGATATCCAGTGAAATTATATTTCAAAAGTACAGGAGAAATAAATACAATCTCAGACAAACAAAAAGTAATAGGAATGCTTAGCTAGCAGATTTGCACTTCAAAGTGGTTAAAAGAAGTGATTCAGGGAGAAAGAAAGTGATTCAGGGTAGACAGTCAGATCTACATAAAAAGAAAAGAGGGTTGGAGAAGAAATATACGATGACAAAATACAAGTAGAAGAACAGTGCTTATAACACCAATAATTTGTTTCATAGGGACGGTATGATAAAGATGATTCCTTCATACATTTTTGATAAAATTGTGTTATTCTTTTAAGTAACCATGATCCTAACTAAGTTTCCAGTTCTTCATAAGTCCATTTTCCTCAAAGATTATTTTTCTGAAACTTCTCTAAGAAATGATCCAATATACGAAGCTATGATGGGGTGAAGAGTTATTGTATGGATGTTTCTAACAGCATTATTTATAATAAACAAATGAAAAAAATAAAACACAGGCTAAACAACTACTGATCCATTGGAATGTTCCGAATCTACAAAAATAAACTTGTATCAGATTTCCCAGCATAATGTAAAAGTGATTGTATGAAGAAGAATGAAAGGATTATGGGTGATTATATTTTTTGTCTTTCACTTTTTAACATATCCAGTACTTTTCTAAGTTGAAATGTAAACTTATAATAAAATATGAGTTGCTTTTCAGAGTTTTTGTGAATATCCTGATACAGTTTGTAGAGTCTACAAACTTGAATATGGCAGGGGATCTCTATTAACTCTAGAATTTCACGGACAGTAGCTTATATTTCCATATATAGGTGTGACACACTAAACAGATTTGCCTCTCAGATTTTAGAAGAATTTTCTAGAAGTAAAGAGGCAAAAAATTGTGAGAAGGGAATGATTTGGTGAATGTTATGATTCACCGGGAGTTCATTTTAGACAGGAAAATATTCATTTCCTCATTTTCCCTCCTAACATTGAATATCATGGTACATTGACTTTTGGGCACGTTAATATTTCCATCTGTTGTGTTTTACAACCACAAAATGAGACACAGTAGAAGCAAGAATATGGACTTTAAAATAATGAAGTTCTGCTTTAAAGTATTGGTTCCATCTGTGACCAGTGTGCAACTTTAGACAAGGCATTAATGTTTTCTATGTTTGAGTTTCCTCATCTCAAAAACAGAAATGATGTACATTGGGCAAGATTTACTGTGAAAAAGAAATAAAATTAGAATATATGGGTAAGTGTTTGACATATAGTAGACACTCAAAACCTGAATTACTCCTTCTGCACTATCACCTACTCTCTAACCATGGACAAACTATATTATATTGTCCTTAGGTTAGTGACTACATCATATATAGTAACACAGAGTGTAATTATTTGTATTCCTTCCATCATCTATCATGTTGCCTTGAACATTATACATAGTGTCTCTACAAACATTTGTAGATGGATTTACTGACTGGAAAATGCCTTTATGATTGAAAAGGTTTCTGTAAATCCAAAACATTTTATTTCTCTTTTTCTTCTTTAAAGTGTTATTTATACTAATTAAAATTCTATTAATCAACACATTCCATCTAACAGACTGGTTGGTAGTTTCTTTTGTTTAATCAGACTAATTAAAGAGGATGAAATTAATGTTGCCGCTCTATTCAATGCAGGTTTCTTTACCAGATATATAAGTAAATGATGAGTATGTTCATTAAAGGAATAAAAACAGTAAAAAAGGTTGATTTTAAGGAAAGCCACCATGATCTCACTGTCTTTCAAGGTTGTACAAATATGCAGTAGGAATGTTTAAGGGGGAACTGCTGTTAAGACTTATGTCTTTAAATGTGTTTTGTATCACCAAGGAATTTTACCTCCATAATAACTAGGCAAAGAATCACAATTACATTTATCTGAGAATGAATATGTATGTGTCTTTATTTGGGTAGAAATTTACCTCTGCATTGAGGTGATTAATAGTCATCATCTTTAGCCCACTGTGAATGGATAGCTTTTGGTAAAGAAATGACTTCTGCAGTAAGACTTCCTTGTCTATGAAGTTATTCACTGAATGTCCCAAGGACTGGTTCAGCAACACAATGTCCACACAGACTTTGGCTGTGGTTGGAATTTTGCCTCATTAGCTGCCATTATTGTGACAGTCATTTATCATAGAAAGAAGCCATACGTGAGGTTATCTTCCTCCAAAGGTATATGAATATTATAAGTATCAAGCAGAACAGCAGGTCCCACTTTTCCATGCCCCCACACAGCGTCTGCCACATCTCAAGTTAACTACTGAATTGCTTTGAAAGAAAGTGATAGAGAATAAAAAACAGTTACTCTAATCACAACTTATATGAATTTTATATTTATTTGGGATTTAATGTGAATGATGTTGTTGAAAATAAATTCAATTACATTTTGGTTGTATTACTAATGACTCCTTATAAATAATTATTTAACAACAGTTGACAAATTAAGTTTATCCAGATTATCATGATTATATACTCTTTATTAAAATATTTTCTTCTTCAAGCATTCTTCTGAATTTACTTATGTAAAATCACACACTAATGGATTAAATCTTATTGTCTAATCAAAACTGAATGTCAGAATCTGAGAATAACTCAAAAAATATTTCTTGAACATAAGCTATATGGAAGACATTGTGTTTAATTTTCTGGGAGATGTAATTATGAAGAAGTCAAGATACCTGCTCTCAAAGAATTCATAATTTTGTTAGTATGCAGACATTTAAAAATTTTTGTGACTATGATATTCATATTATATAATGAGAATAAAAATGTACATTTATTAAGCATTTTATATGTGACAAGTTCCAACTTTTAAGGACAAGATGATGGGATATATAGTAACTTGTGGGCATTGAAGCCAGGTATTCCAGTTTAAATCCTTATATTGGCATTAAGTACTGATGGGAGACTGGAAAAAGTTGGTTAGATTTCCTGAGCTGCATTTGCAAAAATCTGTAACATAAAAAACGACTTTCATTGTTGTTGTTAGGCCTGGAGCTAATGTAAAGCAACTGAAACATAATGATGTATAATATAAATGGTTGTTATTTTTATATTATATGAATGCTCAGTGTCATTTAATTCTCAACAAAATTGGAACATATCATCATTATTTCCATTAAACAGAGAAACTAAGGCAGAACAAATTTAAATAATCTTTCCAATTAATATAGTTTGGCTCTATGTCCCCACCCAAATCTCACCTTGAATTATAATCCCCATAATTCTCATGGGTCAAGGAGAGGACCAGGTGGAGGTAATTGAATCATGGGGGCAGCTGCCACCATGATCTTCTCATAATAATGAGTGAGCCTCGTGAGATCTGATGGTTGTAGAAGCATCTGGCATTTCCCCTGCTTGCACTTATTCTCTCTGCTGCCACCCTGTGAAGAGGTGCCCTCTGCTATGATTGTAAGTTTCCTGATGCCTCCCCAGCCAAGCGGAATTGTGAGTCAATTAAAACTCTTTTCTTTATAAATTATCCAGTCTTGAGTATTTCTTCATAGTACCATGAGAACTGACTAATACAGTAAATTTGTTCCACAGACAGTAGGGTTCTGCTTTTATACCCCAAAATGTGGAAGCTACTTTGGAACTTGGTAATAGGCAGAGGTTGGAACAGTTTGGAGGGACAAGAAGAAGACAGGAAGATATGGGAAAGTCTGGAACTTCCTAGAGACTTGTTGAATGGCTTTGATCTAATGCTGATGGTGATATGAGCAATGAAGTCCAGGTTGAGGTGGTCTCAGATAGAGAGGAGGAATTGTTGGAAACTGGAATAAAAGTAACCCTTGCTATCCCTTAGCATAGAGACTGGTGGTGTTTTGCCCTTGCCCTAGAGATCTGTGGGACTTGGAACTTGAGAGAGATGATCTGAATTTAGATCTTACGTTTTAAAAGGAAGCAGAGCATACAAGTTCAGAAAATTTGCAGCCCGACACTATAAAAAAGAAAAACCCATTTTCTTAGGAGAAATTCAGGCTGGCTGCAGAAATTTGCATAAGTAATGAGGAGCTAAATGTTAATCACCAAGACAATGGGGAAAATGTCTCCAGGGCATGTCAGAGGACTTCATGGCAGAACCTCCCATCATAGGCCTGGAGGCCGATGAGGAAAAAATGGTTTCGTGGGCCAACCCTAGCGCCTTGCAACTTTGTGCAGTTTTGAGGCTTGGTGCCTTGTGTTCCAGCCGTGACCAAAAGGGGCCAATATACAACTCAGGCCATTGCTTCAGAGGGTGCAAGCCCCAAAACTTGGCAGCTTACATGTGCTGTTGAGCCTGTAGGTTCACAGAAGTCAAGAATTGAGGTTTGGGAACCTCTACCTAGCTTTCAGAGGATATATAGAAATGCCTGCATGTCCAGACAGAAGTTTGCTGCAGGGGTGGAACCTTCATGGATAACCTCTGCTAGGGCAATGCAGAAGGGAAATATGGGATCAGAGCTCCCACACAGAGTTCCCACTGGGACACTGCCTAGTGGAGCTGTGAGAAGAGGACCACCATCTTCCACACCCCAGAATTTTAGATCCACTGACAGTTTGCACTGTGCACCTGGAAAAGTTGCAGACACTATGCCAGTCATGAAAGAAGCTGGGAGGGAGGCTGTAACCTCCAAAGTCAAGGATCAGAGCTGCCTAAGACCATGGGAGCCCACCTCTTGCATCAGCATGACCTGGATGTGAGACTTGGAGTCAAAGGAGATCATTGTGGAACTTCCATGTTTAATGTCTGCCCTGTTGGATTTTAGACTTGCATGGGGCTTCTAGCTCCTTTGTTCGGTCCAATTTCTCCCATTTTGAATGGGTGTATTTACCCAATGCCTATACCTGCATTGTATCTAGATGTGACTAACATTCTTTTGATTTTACATGTTTATAGATGGAAGGGATTTGCCTTGTCTCAGATGAGACTTTGAACTTGGACTTTCAGATTAGTGCTGGACTGAGTTAAGATTTTTGGGGACTGTTGGAAAGGTACGATTGTGTTTTGAAAAGTGAAAACATAAAATTTGGGAGGGGTCAGGGGCAGAATGATATGGTTTGGCTGTGTCCCTACCCAAATCTCACTTCGAATTGTAGTTCCCATAATCCCTATGTGTTATGGGACGGACACAACAGGAGGTAATTTGTTAGCCCTATGCTGCTATTCTCATGATAGTGAGTGAGTTTTCACGAGATCTGATGGTTTTATAAGGGGCTTTGCCCACTTTGCTCAGCACTTCTCCTTCCTGTTGCTACATGAAAAAGGACATGTTTGTTACCCATTTCACCATGATTGTAAGTTTTCTGAGACCTCCCAAGCCATGCTGAACTCTGAGTCAATTAAAACTGCTTTCTTTATAAATTATCCAGCCTCAGGTATTTCTTCGTAGCAGTGTGAGAACAGACTAATACAGCAATTTATGAAAATAATAAGATAAGATAAACTTTTTTAATTTTCATTTTTTTCACTTTAAACCCAATTATCTGTTCATTACACATTGTCCTAAAAGCAATGTGTAAAAGCAATATGAGGTGGCTTGTCTGAGTGTCACAACTAAACTAAAATGATTAAGGTTTAGCAATTACAACAGAAGAGATTATAGTTCCCATCAAAACAGTACCAGTGACCAACAGTGTGCAAAGTGGTGTTCAAATCTCAAAGACCTAGAAAGATGCTGAAGATGAGACTGGGGGGACTTGTCCACATAATTGAGTGGGCCACAGTGATAAGGCTTTTAGGAAGATCTGGGTGTCAGTTGTGCCTGAAGTCGTAGTTCTGCATTAAAGCAAGGATTGTTGGAATAGAATATAGCTTCAAAAAAAAAAAATACACTGTATGTATGTTTCTAAGTACATTTGGTGGATGAAGATAGGCATCCTAGTTGACCACACACTTAAAGGGAAATAGATTAAAACTACGAAATATGGACAGGAGGAAACAGGCTTCAGCAGAAGTTTAAAAAGATGCAGATGACATTAAGGTCAGAGTAGTTAAATAAATATGTGAAGAAGACTGACATAAGACAGGGAATGGAAAGACTATGCCCTACCTAAAGACATTCAAAGTTTAAAATTAAGGGGATCATAAACCTAATAAAGTAAAGGGCCATTGAAATTAAGTGGATCAGCCTGCCAGACCGCCCTCTGGCTCACAGGACATAAATCCTGGTTAAAGTGTAGACAAAGAGGAGTGAGAAGAAATACACACAACATTGTATCTCAGAAGGCATAGAGTGGTGACAGCAGACTTCTTGCCTTAAAGTTAGTATTCCAAAACAGCATGGCACTGGTACCAAAACAGAGATATAGACCAATGGAACAGAACAGAGTCCTCAGAAATAATACCACACATCTATAGCCATCTGATATTTGACAAACCTGAGAGAAACAAGAAATGGGGAAAGGATTCCCTATTTAATAAATGGTGCTGGGAAAATTGGCTAGCCATAAGTAGAAAGCTGAAACTGGATCCTTTCCTTACTCCTTATATGAAAATTAATTCAAGATGGATTAGAGACTTAAATGTTAGACCTAATACCATAAAAATCCTAGAAGAAAACCTAGGTAGTACCATTCAGGACATAGGCATGGGCAAAGACTTCATGTCTAAAACACCAAAAGCAACGGCAACAAAAGCCAAAATTGACAAATGGGATCTCATTAAACTAAAGAGCTTCTGCACAGCAAAAGAAACTACCATCAGAGTGAACAGGCAACCTACAGAATGGGAGAAAATTTTTGCAATCTA
>NC_037675.1:85534878-85677245 GCF_003255815.1 Theropithecus gelada | reverse complement strand
AGACATTTCTCAAAAGAAGACATTCATACAGCCAACAGACACATGAAAAAATGCTCATCACTGGCCATCAGAGAAATGCAAATCAAAACCACAATGAGATACCATCTCACACCAGTTAGAATGGCGATCATTAAAAAGTCAGGAAACAACAGGTGCTGGAGAGGATGTGGAGAAATAGGAACACTTTTACACTGTTGGTGGGATTGTAAACTAGTTCAACCATTATGGAAAACAGTATGGCGATTCCTCAAGGATCTAGAACTAGATGTACCATATGACCCAGCCATCCCATTACTGGGTATATACCCAAAGGATTATAAATCATGCTGCTATAAAGACACATGCACACATATGTTTATTGCGGCACTATTCACAATAGCAAAGACTTGGAATCAACCCAAATGTCCATCAGTGACAGATTGGATTAAGAAAATGTGGCACATATACACCATGGAATACTATGCAGCCATCAAAAAGGATGAGTTTGTGTCCTTTGTAGGGACATGGATGCAGCTGGAAACCATCATTCTTAGCAAACTATCACAAGAACAGAAAACCAAACACCGCATGTTCTCACTCATAGGTGGGAACTGAACAATGAGATCACTTGGACTCGGGAAGGGGAGAATCATATACCGGGGCCTATCATGGGGAGGGGGGAGGGGGTAGGGATTGCATTGGGAGTTATACCTGATGTAAACGACGAGTTGATGGGTGCTGACGAGTTGATGGGTGCAGCACACCAACATGGCACAAGTATACATATGTAACAAACCTGCACTTTATGCACATGTACCCTGGAACTTAAAGTATAATAATAATAATAATAATAATAATAATAATAATAAAAATATATATATATATATGTTCAACCCCCCAAAAAAAACACAAAAGTTAGTATTACCAGTGTATAATAGGTTTTATTTTAAATAGTTCAGTGCTTGGTGCAGAGGGTAAGGGGCGTGTGTGTGTGTGTGTGTGTGTGTGTGTGAGTGATCAGGGAAGTAAACCTAAAGTCACTGACTCCTACCACCTACAAATGAGTCAAACAAGGGAAGGCAGAACAAACCTAGAGATAAGACTTGGAATGGTGACTCATATCTGCCCTTGTGCAGCACTAGTATAGTGAAACACACTAGGTGGTATACATTTTATGTATCACATATATCTTTTTATATATAAATATGTATACACAAATATATACACATATATGCTTTATATACATAGTGTATGCATATGTATTATATAAATTATATGTAAAATATATAGCATATATAGTTATATGTGATTATATGTGCATATATTGTTATGTGATATGTGTGATATGTTATGTGATTATATGTGATTACGTATATTATATACACATATATTATCACGTATAACTAAGTTTGATGAGCGGTGTTTGGTAGGTGCTATCTCCTACAGCTGATAGGTGGTGTTTGTTAGGTGCTATCTCCTATGGCTATATTTTTTTTTAACCAAATAAAATTAAAGGTAGAAGAATGTTGAAGGGAATAATGATAATATTAAATCAACAAATAAGAAATGGGAAATGTGATGAATTCCAGAAGCTATGTACACAAAAATCAGATTTGTTATTTTAAAAACCATCTGACAAAATTCATTGTGTACATGCAATGCAGTTTAAATATATGAATTATAGAAATTTAAAAATATGTTAAATTACTCCTAAAAAATACACTATAGGAGTTGTTGAGTACATATGCATACAAAATAATGTAGACAGATTATGTATATTTCCCTAATTGTGAAATTTGGGGATATAATTGGATGGGACCAAACAAACTGGATTCAGCATTTATTTTAATAAATTTCAATGTATTAGGATATTCTGGAAGCATTAATTTTCATATTTCTGCTTTGTGACTTACATAAGTACCTTTTTAATTTAAATGATTTAGAATATTACCTATTTTTTTTATATAATTCTAGAATTTGTCAACGTTTTAATTGATGATTAATTTATATACTCGTATTGGCTAAATGTTTCATGACAGTAACAGTAGGACTTAGAGCAACTGCTTGCTTCAGTAAGTTTTTTTTTTTTTTTTTTTTCCTCAGATGGAGTCTTTCTCTGTCATCCAGGCTGGAGTACAGTGGCGTGATGTTGGCTCACTGCAGTGTCTGCCTCCCAGATTCAAGTGATTCTCCTGCCTCAACCTACTAAGTAGCTAAGCAGCGGGAATTACAGGCATGTGCCACCACACCCAGCTAATTTTTGTAATTCTAGAAAAGATGAGGTTTCACCATGTAGGCCAAGCTGGTCTTGAACTCCTGACATCAAGTGACCTGCTGGACTTGGCATCCCAAAGTGCTGGGATTACAAGAATGAGTCATCACCTCCGATTCACGAAGCGATTTTACTAGATCATTAACAGACCAATGGTACACAACAAAGAGTCCAGATACGGATCCAAGTGTATACGGCAATATAAGATACATTAAAATTAGAATCTCAAACCAAAGGGTAGTATTGGGCTAGTTTTTAGTATATAAATGGTGTATTAGCCCATTCTCATGCTGCTCTAAAGAACTGCCTAAGACTGGGTAATTTATAAAAGAAAGATGTTTAATTGACTCACAGTTCAGCATGCCTGGGGAGGCCTCAGGAAACAGAATCGTCGTGGAAGAGGAAGCAAACACATCCTTCTTCACATGATAGCAGGAAGGAAAAGTGCTGAGCAAAGGGGAAAAGTCCCTTATAAAACCATCAGATCTCGTAAGAACTCACTCACTATCGCAAGAACAGCAGCATGGGGATAACCACCGCCATGACTCAATTACCTCCCACTGGTCCCTCCCATGACATGTGGGGATTACGGGAACTACATTTTCAAATCAGATTTGAGTGGGGACACAATCAAACCATATTAAATGGTGTCCCAATATTTACTGAAAAATGATAAAACTAGGTTCAAATTTCAAATAATATGTCAGGATAAATTCCAATGTATCAGATATCTGACAATAAAAACGAGCAAACAAAAACTCAAATAAATAGTCAAAGAAAGCATGGTATATTCTTTTGTAACATAGGAGTGAGGTATTTCCTAACTGTGACTCAAAGAAACAACTACAAAATTTGATACAGTTTACTATGCAAAGACAAAACATTATTTTTCATACAGAAGTTTACTATAGGCAAAGTAAACAAATCAACTACACTAAAAAATGTCCAACAAATGAAGTATGATCTGGTAGAAAAAATGAAAATATTTGGATTCAGAGTGATATTGCCTCTTTTGTCTTTAAAATGTGACTAGTCCTCTTTGGTTATTTCAAGGTTAAGAAAAGCTCAGTGAAAGAGTTAATAGAAAGCATTTTTTGTTTAATTTTCTGCTCTGCCAAATCAACAATTAGTTTTCCAGAAGCAGAATCGCCCTCTAATTTGGTCAATGTTTATCATTTTAATCAAATAAAAATAACTAATCGTAATTATAATAGGCCAGGCATGGTGGCTCATGCCCGTAATCCCAGCACTTTGGGAGGCCGAGGCAGGAGGATCACAAGGTCAGGAGATCAAGACCATCCTGGCCAACATGGTGAAACCCCTCTCTACAAAAAATACAAAAAAAAAAAAAATTGGCTGAGCATGGTGACACACACCTATAGTCCCAGCTATTTGGGAGGCTGAGTCAGGAGAATCGCTTGAATCCGGGAGGCAGAGGTTGTAGTGAGCCAAAATTGTGCCACTGCACTCTAGCCTGGCAATAAAGCGAGATTCTGTCTCAAGAAAATGAAATGAAATGAAATGAAATGAAATGAAATGAAATGAAATGAAATGAAATAAAAATATAACTTTAGTTACTTAAATGTACTAAACTACAAACAGCAGCAAAGATGCGAGTAGAAACCTCAGGAAGAAAGACCATGGTTTCCATAATACCAATGTTAGATTTTACCACCTCTTTAAAAAGCAAGAATTATAATGCCTTTCTAACATTTGGATCTAAAATGTAATCCTCGAGATAGGATAATATTGTTATGAAGCAAGTCAGAAATCCCAAAGAAGGAATAAGTAATGCAGTATATACAATATGCCTTGCAAAATTACCAGAACAATAACTACAAAGATATTAAGAAAAGTGTTTAAGGTCCAGGAAAATTATTGGGCAGAGTAAAGACAGAAAGGCATAGATCCCCTAGATACACAGATGTCTTCTCCCAACACAACAAATCATTGCAACACTTATGTAAGCAATGCACACAAAATAGTAAGCAATTTTAATTTGGCACTGAAGGGCCCTGCAGATGAACTAGGCACATAGATGAGGAAAGGGTACATTTGGCCTTCAATAAAATAGATTCAAAGTTCCAGGTCTCTCGAAACTGTGCTGGAGAGATCAGCTATGTCAACCTTATGTTGTAAATGGTCTGCACGTTTATCGATACTGTTTTTTTTTTTTTTCCTACTCCTCAGCAGCCAAACTAGGAGCTGAAGCCATATGGTCAATGACTCACTTGATAGGCAAAGCAATGGAGACATAGGATACAAGACTAGCATTGATCAAACTAGACAAAAACACAACTGTGTAAAACTACACAAAAACAAACGCTTCTCCCACCATATCTTCAGTACAGCTTCACTAATGAACATCTTCAAATCATACCAGACACTCTGTATTTATTTTTCTGATGTACTTCTCTATAATCTGTTTCAGACTATTTTTATTTACAGAAATGATTTTTTCCAACATTGGGACCGCCAAGAAACTACACATGCAGACAGATGTCATATCACTCCTCTAGTCCTGAATTCATATTATTATTTAACTCAGTTTTTCTTTTTACCTGAGAACAAATAAACAAAAATAACAAACACCGTCTCCCACCAAAATAATAAAAACAGCCATGAAAAACTTTTCTAAGTAGCTGTGAGTCAAAACGGTGAAATTTCATTGAGCTGCAAAACTAATCCGACAGTTTTAGGACATGTTCACGTTTTGGTGATCTAGATGAATATTTCTACATTTTTCTATGATCCAGGATGCCAAGGGACCTGCTGCCTGTGGCGTTGAGATTTAGAGGGCTTTGTCTCTGTTGCAGTGACTCAGAGCAAATGGAAAGAGTGCCCATTTTTCATGGATGATGATGCTTGTAAATTTTCACTCATATATTTGACAACTGATGTACTTAGCAACTTTCAGATAACATTGTTTAGGGTGAGCTCTGCTTATTTTGGTCCTAATTTAGAAGGAAGACAGATAAAATACTCATTCTAAGTATCTACTTTTTGTCGGGAACTATGCTAGGTATTTTATACACCTTGTGTTCGTCAGGGTTTTCTAGAAACACAGAACCAATAGGACACACACACACACACACACATATACATACATACATGGATTTCATATCCATGGATTCCACCAACAGATTATAAAACATATTCAGAAAAAAAAATTCACAAATTTCCAAAAGGCAAAATTTGAATTTGTCATGTGCTAAGTATCACACAAAATAAATAAATGTAGGCATTGTATTCGGTTGAATAATTAATCTAGATGGGTGTGGTGGGTCACGTTTATAATCCCAGTACTTAGGGAGTTCAGGCAGGAGGACTGCCTGAGCCCAGGAGTTTGAGATGAGAGTGAGCAGCTCCAGGATGTATTCCCGGCTCTCTGTTTATAGTATTCACTTTATCAGTCTGGGTCAAGTTTGCCTGGATAGAGAAAAGAAGAAAGAAATGGGGTTTAACACTGAGGACATACTATCTTCTACTTACTTCAAAGCACATGGGTTTATGATGAAACAGATTTTTGTAAATCTTGTCAAATTAGAAAACAAATCACTGACAATGTGCACAATCAGAAAAAAATACCAATAAAAATAATATTATTGACACTCTTGAGCCAGCTGTGTTTTTTGTTTCACTCAGTTTTCACATAGATTTACTTTAATAGTAATGATGATGAAGGTATTTTCCTCCTAAAAGATACTTAAAGGACACTGCCCTTAGGAAGCATTTTATTCACTATTGAATTTTGCGGTGGGAAGCAGCAGCTGGAAAAGTGTTGTCCAGCTGCACCATGAAACCTGGTACCATAAAAGGAGATGATTTGTCAAGAGGTGCCAGATTTTCTTATTAAAAATTTGGCGGACGATGTTAAGCAAAGCAATTAGACATAACTAGCTCCAAAGTTGCCAAAGTTGCGGTGAGTATGGGAACCAAAAAAATGCATTTCACAGACTCCAGAAAAGTGGGAAGTAATACTGAAGATGTTGAGATATAGATGGATAAAGACTGTGGTTTTCTAATTGATGTGTATTTATATAACTATGACACCAGGAAAGCATTGGATTAGATGATCTCAGTCCCAAATATGCAGATTTGATTGTTAGTAAACTATAAGCTCTAGGATGCACTTTCATTCCAAGTTTTAACATTTACACAGGCAAAAGCAAGTTTAATGGAAAAATATCAAAACCCATGACCTGTACATTCATAATGACATACTTCATGATGATTTGGAAACACCTGACTTCCAACCCACACATTGTGTAATGAAATGCAGAGATGTTCACGCTGTGGACAATGTAGTCATGTACTCCACCTGGAAGAAGAGGACTCGATAAGTCAGAATTACGACTTTGAAATTACTCGAACTGTATGGGTCAAAAGAAATGTGGAGGCCGGACATGGTGGCTCATGCCTGTAATTCCAGCACTTTGGGAGGCTGGGGCGGGTAGGTCACGAAGTCAGGAGATCGAGACCATCCTGGCTAACACGGTGAAACCCCATCTCTACTGCAAATACAAAAAATTAGCCAGGCATGGTGGTGGGCACCTGTAGTCCCAGCGACTCGGGAGGCTGAGGCAGGAGAATCTCTTGAACACAGGAGGCGGAGGTTGCAGTGAGCCGAGATTGCACCAGTGCACTCTAGCCTGGGCAACAGTGAGACTCATCTCAAAAAAAAAAAAAAAAAAAAAGGAAAATAAAACAAAAGAAAAGAAAAAAATGTATAATGAGACGTTAAAAAGAAATGACAAGGTAGCCCGTCATGGGTGATAAGTTCTAGGTGATGGAAAGTTCTAGGTGATGGAGCTTCCCATCAGCCCAGTCTCTGGAGAACTTAGACACCTTGCTGAAAACAATGTAATTTAATCCATAAATATGAAAACGCTTTTTGAATTAGTTACATAACTGACCCATGTGAAGAATGACCATAAGCTACCACATTTTTATGGAGATATAGTTCCAGGGGAAAAAAAAAAAATCTGAGGGCTTATAGAGACAGAGTAGTGATACTCATTTGATCCCACTACCTAGTGTTCCCTAGAGTGCCAAAATGGGTAAACACCTTGCTTCAGGGCACTATCTCCAAACATGACTCTGCTGTAGACATAAGAAAGACTTGTCTAGCAAGTTTCATTTTCCTAAATTCCATATGATTATTATGCTCTTCTGTTCGTATCTATTTCTACTCTCTTTGTTCATTTCAACACACAGTACTATTGATGATACATCAGTAGGAGGAGTATGAACATAGATTCTGAGTTCAGGCTGAGTTTGAATCCCAGCTCCATTACTGACTGGCTCTACAGTTTGGGGCAAGTTACTTAATCTCACTGTTCCCAATTTCCTGCTCTGTAAAAGGAGTTAACAGCATCCCATGGCATAGTAGCACTGTGAGGATAAATCAGTTCAAATGTCTTAAAGGCCTAGCACAGTGCTTTGTATTTTATACTTACCAAGTCCTCATTTTTTGCTAAGTGCATTTGGTAAATGGAACGTGTTTGGCGATATTGTCATTGTTTATTTATTTAAAAATGTATATTGCTTTACTTCTCAGAAGTGCTTTTTCAATGACCAATTTCGTTTACAAAGCATGGATTCTTGATTTTTTTTTTTTTTATTTGCTTGCTTAAAGGGTACCATACTATGCACATTATATACAATCACATTTACTTTTCATAACGTGACTGTGGAAAACATGATTCATTACCTACTAGATATTTTTTCCCTCTGTCTGCTTTCTTCTTTCTACTAGAGTCTTGATTTGCTCACAGTACCAGTGTGGATAGCCCCAGAAGATGCACTGATGAATAAAGTATTTTATAAGCCTATTATAATCTTCCCGTATCTTATTGCTTGGCAATTTCTTCTCCAGACTGCCTTGCAATGAGATAAGGCCATGAGACTGATTTTAGGCAATGAGATTTTAGGGCAAGTCAACAGATACTTTTTGAAGTATTTTCTTATGCTGATAAAAGGAGAAGGTAACTTAGAGTAGAAGTTCTACATCTTTGCCTTGACTCTACTTTTTTTTTAATTATTTACATGTTGTTGGCATGCTTGGAACTGGGGCCATTAACCTGCTATGAAGATGTGACAAATGTAAGATCAAATAGCTCATTGTGCTTAGGTCTCAAACTCTTGCACTCCATCAATCCTCCCACCTCGGTCTCCCAAAGTGGGAATACAGGTGTGAGCCACCATGCCCAGCTGGAAGATCATTTTTTAAATATAGTTCCCTGTACCCCTAGCTCAAAAATTCCAATTCAGCTTTTTTTGGGTAAATTTTGAAGTAACTTTTTAGCTTTTTGAGCTTCTAATACAAAGTAAAATCAGGACAATTTAAAGCTATAGTTTACCATTAAACAATTAGTATTTGACAGACATTTTGCTATATATTTTACATAGGTCATATTTCAGAATAATTTCATAAGTAGATATTACTACTCTCCACATTTTACAGATGAGGAAACTGATGTTAGGGAGGAAATCAATATGCATAATTTTAAATAACTAACAAAAGACAGAACAAAGATTTGAAAGTACACTATTAACCTTTTTGCTACATTACTTTGTCAGGCCATCATGCTTTTTCCCAAATTTATATGCCCTTTTGGAGCAGATACATGGGAATTACCTTTTTTCCCTTGGTGATGAGTAAATGCATAATCATAATCCTAGTAGAAAACTGTTGACACACTAGAATTGAGTAATTTGAGGATACTTTAATAAGTCAATTAAAAGGAAACAGACTGTAACACCATATGCACAGCTATTTCTATTCACAGGGCTGAAAAAGTTAAGTGGGCCATGGGGTTATTGAAAATTATAAAAGATACGTGAAAGGGATGGTCTGTCCACCCCTGTAGCCTCTGGCAGAGAAAAGCACCAGAACCAGTGGCCTGCAGAGAGGGTGTGGGAAAACAGGTCAAGTTCTTATTTTTATCTCTTCTTCTAATGAACTGAACCCAACAGGCAACCAGAGGATGAAAGACCCCATAGGTGTAATCCACAGAGCCAGGACAGAGAGGAGGTTAGAAAAGGGTAGAGACAGAATCCAGAGAAGAAATGGGAGACATGAAAGGAAGGCAACTTTTCATTTTCTTTTCTTCCTTGGAGACGAAGTCCCTACCTGTCACCCAGGCTGTAGAACAATGGTGCAATCTCAGCAAACTGCAATCTCCACCTGCCGGGTTCAAGTGATTCTCCTGCCTCAGCCCCCTGAGAAGCTGGGATTACAGGTGCGCACCACCACATCTGGTTATTTTTTTTTTTTTTTGTATCTTTAGTAGAGATGGGGTTTCACCATGTTGGCCAAGCTGGTCTTGAACTTCTGAGCTCATTATCCATCTGCCTCAGCCTCCCAAAGTGTTGGGATTACAGGCATGAACCACCATGCCCGGCCAGAAGGCAACTTTTCCATAAAAAGCTAGCCAGTAGTTAAGGAGATGGAGAAGAAATCAGTTGGAATCAAAGCATCCAAAAGAAGATAACCATAAACATCAGCCAGTCAGGAAATTTCATTTTTACCCAGTGGAAGGAAGGCTTAGGCTGCGTATTCCAAAAGCAGGCTCACACAATTGTCAAAAAGCACATAGATTCGGTTAGCTGTGTTCTCAGGCCTAGCCAAGTTGATCTTGTGTCCAGAATTGGTGGGTTCTTGGTCTCACTGACTTCAAGAATGAAGCCGCGGACCCTTCACGGTGAGTGTTATACTTTTTAAAAATGATGTGTCCGGAGTTTGTTCCTTCAGACGTTCAGATGTGTCTGGAGCTTCTTTCTTCTGATGGGTTCGTGGTCTCACTGTCAGGAGTAAAGCTGCAGACCTTCCTGGTGAGTGTTACAGCTCTTAAAGGTAGCGCCTCTGGAGTTGCTTGTTCTTCCGCGTGGGTTCGTGGTCTCGTTGCCTTCAGTAGTGAAGCTGCAGACCTTCGCCGTGACTATTACAGCTCATAAACGCAACGTGGACCCAAACAATGAGCTGCAGCAAGATTTAGTGCAAAGAGCAAAACCACCAGGCTTCCACACTACAGAAGGGGACCCAAACGGGTTGCCGCTGGCTGGGGCAGCCTGCTTTTATTCCTTATCTGACCCCACCCACATCCTGCTGATTGGTCTATTTTACAGAGAGCTGACCGGTACATTTTACAGAGAACTGATTGGTCCATTTTGACAGAGTGCTGATTGGTGCATTTACAATCCTTGAGCTAGACAGAGTCACAGAATGCTAGTTAGCTAAACACAGAGTTAGCTAGATACAGAGTACAAAACAGAGTGCTGATTGGTGCATTTACAATCCTTGAGCTAGACACAGAGTCACAGAGTGCTAGTCCTCCAAGTGTCCACTAGGTTAGCTAGATACAGAGTACTAACTGGTGTATTCACAAATTCTGAGCTAGACACAGAGTGCTGATTGGTGTATTTACAAACCCTGAGCTAGACACAGAGTGCTGATTGGTGCACATACAATCCTCTGGCTAGATATAAAAGTTCTCCAAGTCCCCATCCGCCTCAGGAGCCCAGCTGGCTTCACCGAGTGGAACCTGCACCGGTGCTGCAAGCGGAGCTGCCGCCAGTCCCGAGCTCCGCCTGCACTCCTCAGCCCTTGGTCAGTAAATGGGACCAGGTGCCACGGAGCAGGGGGTGGCGCCCATCGGGGAGGCTCAGGCCACGCTGGAGCCCACCCCAGCAGAGGAGCTCAGACATGGTGGGCTGCAGGTCCGGAGCCCTGCCCTGCAGGGAGGCAGCTAAACCAGGTGAGAATTTGAGTGCAGCGCTGGTGGGCAGGCACTGGCTGGGGGACCCGGGGCAACCTCTGCAGCTGCTGGCCCGGGTGCTAAGCCCCTCCACTGCCCTGGGCCGGGAGCGCCAGTCAGCCGCTCCGTATGCGGGGCCCTCTGAGCCTGCGTAGGCGCCCGGGGGATCTCACACTGGCCCACCAGCAAGCGCAGCCGCGGTTCCCACCAGCGCCTCTCACTTGACACCTCCCGGCAAGCAGAAGGAGGAGGCTCCAGCCTCAGCCAGCCCAGAGAGGAGCTCCCACGGTGCAGTGGCATGCTGAAGGGCTCCTCAAGCCCGCCAGAGTGGACTCCGAGGCTGAGGAGGCGCTGAGAGTGAGGACTGCTAGCACATTGTCATCTCTCAATATCAACATTAACTAAGATTTTTGTGCATGGCTTCTACAAGATGAAAACAAAATGTCCAGTTTCCTAATCCTGATTTATTCTTCTGGAAGCACAGCTGAAAAGATTTGACTATGAGTAATGATCTGAATTGTCATTAATTATGAAGCAACCTCCAGTTCTCAGCAGGTTCTTTGAAGTAAACATAGATTGATAAGTAAATTCCAATCCAACTTGAGTTATTAACTGATTCATTCTATGTTCATGTTCTACTTAAAGAATAATAGAAGGCAAATAAAATGCTTTCTTCAAATATATATTTATTTCACCTGGAGGTTAACAAAGTAACTGTGTATGCTACAATAGACAAAGTGAATGGTTTCTAAATGAAATGTTCTAATTAAAGCATTATAATGATAGTTACATATTTCGATAGCACCTTTGGTTACAATATTTTTCGTTCATAATACTGCTATTTCACCATTCGTTTAAGACATGGTAGTTGAATATTTGTCAGGTGCTAGGGAAATAGAATTTATATTCTATGAAGGAAGACTGATGAGATTGAGATAGGAAGAAACTTCACATATTCAAGAAGTAGCAGGGCAGCATGTGTCAACATTAAAGTTAGGAAGGGTAAAACTGGTAGTGGAAAGGGTTGAGAGAAAGGCAAAAACCAGACCAGAGCAGGATCAAAGGACAGTAGTAACGATTTTAGTCATAGAGTGATGGGGAGACATTGGAGGCCACTGAGCAGGTGAATGGCATGATCTGATTTCCATTTTTCAAGGATCACTCAAGCTGCCCTATGGGGAATAGTTTATACAGGAACAAAAGAGGAATCACAAAAACTAAAGAAATGTTTCCCCAATTAATTAGAACCAAAGGTAAGATTAGAACCTAACTATACTTTCTCAGAAAAGATGCCTCCCATCGTTACTCTAAATCCCTTCCCATACTCAGGGCTCGAGCCATCTTTCTATTACCTGAATAAACCAAATATTTGCCTGCCATCAGGCCAAGTGTAAACATAAACCTCTTTATTAGAAGCACCTGTGCTGTAAACACTTTTGGAAAAAAAAAATCATGATTTTCTTTACTTCTTAACAGGACAAATATAGCTCTCCACACCTTCACAAAGTTAGAGACAGAGACAGCTATTTAAAATTCCTGAGAGTTCTTAGAGAGGCTAGGATTACAAAGGTAGTTTTGTCTATAAATTACCAAGTGGCTGTACATATGACATAAAATCATTTTTGTCTTCCTGTCCCATAGGAAGGTGAACTGATTGCACATGTGTACCTAAGTATACATGATGAGCACAGAACATTGCATAGGGATACAATAGACAAAGTGAATGGCTCGTAAATAAAGGACATATGCGTTTTATCGTTGATTGTTGTGGCAGACTGAATGTTTGTTTCCCTGCAAATTTATATGTTCAGATTCTAACTCCTAGTGTGACTGTATTTGGAGATGGCCCCTCTAATGATGTAATTAATGTTAAATGGGATCATAAGGGCAGGACCTTGATCTGATAGAATTAGTGTCCTTGTAAGGACAGATACCAGAGAGCTCACTTGCTTGCTCTCTTTTACAGCACAAAGAAGAGGTCATGTAAGCATAGAGCAAGAAGGCAGCCATCTGCAACCCAGTGGAGGAGCCCTCCCCAGACACTAACCATGCTGGCACCTTGATCTTGAACTTCTAGTCTCTGGTACTGTGAGAAAATGCATTTCGGTTGTCTCAGCCACTCAGTCTGAAGAATTTTGTTATGTCAGCTCGAGCAGATTGATGCAGCTATTGAGATACAGAAGTTTCTATTCTATTTGCGTTTCCTTGTTTTGTTTCTGTTGTTGTTGTTTTGTGCCGGGCATGTAGACCAAAGCCAACAGGCAATGTCACTTCATTACTAGGAACCAAGTCTAATCGTTGCACCAGAAAATACAAAATTTTATGCATCTAGCTTTTTAGAAAATTGTATTTCAACTCATTACAGGATTTTCATAGTTTATCACAATATTTATGTTGAGAGAAAAGAGCCCTAAAATTTCAAGAGAATTAAATTCTGGAAAAGAGAAAAGTAGTCACTTTTTAAAATTAGTAGGTAGCATCTATTTTTCTTTTTTTGGTACTAAAATGATTACATTTTTATTTTTACCTAATTTTGTACCAAAATGGGTCTAAATGTCTCGGTGACTCATTTCAAACCTTGCATTTTCATTTGTGATTAATCCCACCTACAATGAAAAGTTTTTGCTTGATTTTTCTACTGAGATGTGGGTTCAGTTGTACAATGTAAGTTGTCAACTGTTATATTTGGGAGTGAAAGTAGAAACTACAGGGACGAAAAATGAGTGGGCAAGTTTTCTTTTCCTGAAGGATGAATCACTGGAGAAGTGCCAGTGAATTGAAAAAAAAAAAAAAGTCTCACTGAGGAAATAATAACCAACAAGCCATGTTCTACTGTCTTAAAACAAAGAAATGCAGTTTATCTCAGGGCACATATTGATGCTGAAAATGATTCAATTTCACTATATCATAAGGGGAACCATCAGAAGCATATGCCTGGAAACCAAAGCCTCTTGGGAGAAAGTTCAAGGTCCGAGTTTTTCAATTTTAGACATCGACCATATGTTTTAATGGAAGACTTTGTCAAATATCACCCACCTCTCTCTCACTTTCTTTACATATACTAAATAACTAAAATAATACAAAAAAGGGATTTCTAAAACTTCCATATTGAAAATATAACACACATTTGCATCTTTAAAATGGACTATGATCAGACTATGATCAGATTGGTAGCATCAGTTTGAAAGTGAAAAATGTAACAATATGGCAGATGATTTCTCCCAAGAGAGTTTTAAACATTGCTGAGAGTTCTTATTGTTTATTTAAACATTGCTGAGAGTTCTTATTGTTTATAACATGTTAGATATAAATAATGAGGAAAGATCACTGGAAGAGTGATTCAGACTATGCAAAAGTCAATATGCCTCAGATCCTTCATTTGGAAAATGTACAGAATAAAATATATGTCATAGAGGAGCAATGAGGTTTGAATGAGGCAATGGATACAGGGTAATTGTCATGCTATAGTTGCTAAATAAATGGTAGCTATTCAGGTGCATTTTCCTAACTATTATCAAAATCTTTGTCTTCCACAAGATGAATTATTATTAAAACAATGTTTTCTAGAGAAGAAGGAAGAGGCCACAATGGTCGTGCACTATGTGCAATAGGAGATAAGCATTGTAGAGTTTATTAAAAATAAATTTCAGACTTAAGAAAGTTCTAGAGATTGAATTATGCCCCCTGAAATTTTTATGTTGAATCCCTAACCCCAGGTGTGATTTGTGTTTGGAGAAAGGGAGGAAGTGATAAGGGTTAAATGACGCCATAAAGGTCAGGTCCTAACTTGATGAAGCTGGTGCCCTTGTAAGAATCGGAAGAGACACCAGACCTCTCCCTCTCTGACATGTGAGGACACAAGAAGGCAGCCATCTGCAAGCCAGTAGGAGAACCCTGGCCAGAAACAAAATCAGCTGGTACTTTAATCATAGACTTTCTAGCTCTCAGAAGTGTGAAAAAGTAAATTTCTGTTGTTTAAGCCACCGACCCTAATGGGGTTTTGTTATGCCAGCCCAACACAGTAAGACAAGAGGCATTAAAGGGTAATTATTTTTGTTTTTTGTTTGTTTTGTTTTGTTTCAATTTAGGCAAAGATAGAAGTGAATACATAAATAAATTGCATTACCTGAAAATAAGTTAAATCATTGTAGCCTTTAAATTATTGAACCAGAGATGGGCACCATTGACATATATATTAAAAGCTACATTTCAATGCCCTCAATATTCTCACCTCAGAAATCATAAAATGTTTTGCAATTTAGTGAATTTAATACTTCTATAATTAAGACATATGTCTTAGAAGTTTATTCTGATCAAGACTATTTTACATGCATGAAAAATGCCACTGAAGAAGCATAAGAGTGATAGCAGTAACACCCTATTATTTGTACAAAGTAACATAGTGAGAACAAATGGCTATATTTGAAAGCAGTTGGCTGTCAGAGCCATATAAAGAAAACACAAACAGAAGTAATTTATTCAATAATATTATGCTTCATTAGGCTTTGGATTTAGTCTTTAATGTTGCCAGGAGGCAGAATGTTTTACTGAGGGGTTTTTTTTGGAAATTATTGCAAAATATTATTAGATCCCAAAAAGCACTTTTATTCTTAATACTCATTACTGCTTGGAAATTCTTTCCTGCATCCATACATATTTATACATATAGCTATACATATGTATTTGTATTATTTTGTGTGTGTGAATTTATTTATATTTTGGCAAAGTCAAATATAACTATGGTAGAAAATATCTCTTTAATTTGGTAGAGAAGCAATATTATTAACTCATTTTACTGAATGTGGTTTTAATACTAGAAATCTAGAATGACACTTGTCTGGTTAAAAATGTCAGAAAACAATGAATACAGCAAAAATTCAGAGTCTCTTTTTTCAAGCTAATCTAATTTTATGTGGAAAATATGGATAAAATATGAGTTTAAAAGTTTACAATGGCATTTCTCTTAATCTAATTTAACTTGCTGCATTGAGCTGTGATGGTTTGAATGTGTCTCTCAAAATTCATGCATAGAAAAGTTAATCCCCAATGCAGCAGTGTCAATGGGTGGGACCTAAAAAGAGGTGATTAGGTCATGAGGATTCTACCCTCATGATTAAATTAATGTAATGATTGTGGAAATCAGTTAGTTATCTTCAAGATGGGCTTGTTACAAAAGTGAGTTTAGCCTCTTCTTTAACGTTTGCTCTCCCTCCTACCCTTCTACCTTCTGTGGTGGGATGACACAGCAAGAAGGCCCTCACCAGATGCCAGTACCTTGATAACTGAACTTACCAGCCTCCCAAACTATAAAAAATATTTTTTTTTCTTCTGTAAATTGCCAAGTTGGTGCCATTCTGTTATAGAAACACCAAGTGGACTAAATCATGAGCTAAGAAGAGGTTTCCTTGCCCTAACAATATGTAGCGTGCCTGGACTTATTATGCTAATTAGGTCAAGGGAATACTTTCTCCCTCTCACTACTTCAGGGGCCACAAATAAAAATTTCAGCCTTGATTAACTATGCAAATTTATATTATTTTCCCAAGGGTAGCATATCTGGGTTGTTGTTGTAATACATTTGAAATTAACCCACTTATCTTTAAAGTCAATTATATATCTGAAATAGACTCTTTATATGTAGGAAACAAATATCATGGTCTCATAACAACTTTGAACATGTGTCAACTGTAGAATCCTATTAGTTCAAATTATGATTTTTCATGTAGGTGCTTGTCTTTCAAACAAAACTGTGGGACCCTCTATTGTTTGTTACCTGATTTTTTTTTTTTTTTTTTTTTTTTTTTAATTCTCAGAGTATAGCACAACACACAAAAGATAATCTGACAAAATACAAGAAATTGAGTTAAAAGAATTAGCTACTTAGAAAAAAAATTTTGTAGTTTTTGAGAGTTTGCATTGAAAAATGTCTACAAAGTAACTGTAGTACAGATAATCCTACAATGACAGTTAAAATGATAGAGTGATCATCTGAAACACCCATGAATAAGCTATACCAACAATGTTTCTCAACAGGGTGTCCATGTGTGCTGTCTGAGAAAAAAATTATTTTAATGTCTCCTGACTGATTTAATTATATGAACATATAATATTACAGGTTATTTAATGTTTCAGTGACTGAGTGAATGGGAAGCTCTGTTGTATATGGCTTCAAATCTTCTTGGCCTTATATCTTATTTCAGCCATTGCTGTTATGAATAATTCCATGGAGGCTTTGTGCAGCTTGGCACAAGTGTGATCTGACAGTGTCTTGACAATGCACAGCAGGTCCTCTGACTTGCTGCCCAGAGCTCCTCTGACACAGGGTGTTCCTCATGAAGAATTTGGCAATCAAGCGTGTGCAGCACTTATGTGTTGGAGACTGAAACAACAGATAAATGATTTTCCTTTTTACTTCTGTGGTGGGTGGTTCTGAGACATACCAGAAGGCTTCTTAGAAACTTTCCTGGGCTAACCAAATTATCTTCTCTTGAGGTGGCCAATCAGTAACACATTTTCGAATGAACTTCCTGTCTTGTCCTGTTCACTCCAACACCCTTTAATCTGGTTCCCTGAAATCATATTTCTGAATAAGCCATTAGCATATTAGCCTTTATCAGTCTGCTTTGGGAAAACTGAAACTAACACATTGAATCTCCTTATTATTAAAGATATTGTTGGTACCAAATGGTTCCATCAAATTATAGAAGCAAATAAATTAATCAATTTAAAAGCAGACTTGGCCGAGGTGGGTGGATCACAAGGTCAGGAGATCGAGACCACGGTGAAACCCCGTCCTACTAAAAATACAAAAAAAAATTAGTCGGGCATAGTGGCGGGCACCTGTAGTCCCAGCTACTTGGGAGGCTGAGGCAGGAGAATGGCAGGAACCCGGGAGGTGGAGGTTGCAGTGAGCCAAGATCACGCCACTGCACTCCAGCCAGGGGGACAGAGCGAGACTCCGTCTCAAAAAAAAAAAAAAAAAAAAAAAAAGCAGACTTATATTCATGATATATCCTGAGAAGTGATAGAATATATGGCTTCATACCATATTTGAATTGAAGTTTCCCAGAAATTTAAATTTTTTTTAAAGTGATGAAAAATCTGTGTTATGCTCACACCGTCTGACTGGTAAACACAAAACTAATTCAAAATTTCCTCTAATTATAATATTATCATAGTCACACATGGGTAGCAATTTAAATTCTCTAAAACTATAACATCCCTTGAATTACATTAATGTTATTAATTTGAAAAGTGTTGATTTTGTAGGTTGGCTTGGAGTTAATATTTATATTTTTCTTTGTTTTGTGGTATAAGAATGATAAGCATAAGACGTTTAAAACTAGATCCATGTCTACACTTGTTTATATAACAGTACATTAAAATGATTTAAGTCAACATTAGGGGTGTATGAGTAGATCTCCTCAAACCGTATCCATATATTATTTCAAAAACAGTATTCAGAGGTGAGGACCTGGACAAAGTTTCATTGGAGTCATTTGTAACTATTAATAGAAATTCAGGAACCAGGTTTATCAGTGAATGCAATCAAGGCTGTCATTAAATATTGCATTATGATATTTATTTGTATTAAAAATGAAATAAATTATTTCCTACAGCTTTCTTCATGCTCTTTCAAAGGTGACAATGAATGTGCAATCTAATGTCCATCCACCTGAGAGAGCTGCCTGTAGTCACTCAAAATCAATGTAACCCAGCAGCTGTTTCTGCTTTAAAGGTCATTGAGAATTTATAAATAGTGTTTTTCTTTCCTGTTTTTCTTAGGCTTAAATAGTTCCATAATGAAAATTAGGCATATTTTAATATGTCTTATGAGCGAATCCAAAGATGATAAATATCTCCAGAATACTGCCCTTTACAGAAGTCTATTTTGTAAGAACTGGATAGACCTGTGACTAGTTTTGTAGTCCTATAGAACTGTGTTCAAATTCTCACTCTGCTATTTGGTCTCTATATGACATAGATGGACTTAAACAAACACAGTCTGTATCTGAGTATCAGTTTATTGATCTGGAGAGTAAGGTACATTAATATTAATTTAAGTAATGCAGACAATATCTTTAGTTTTTGCCATGTTTGAATGTATAGAACATAGAAAGTGTTTAAATAAATAAATATAAATACAAATATATATATGTTGATTGTACCTTATGTATTTTCTGTACCTTTAACTATTTCTCTAGTTTATGCTTTGTACTTAGCCTTTTATTAAGAGAATGAGAAGAATAAAATAAGAAACAAAAATAAAATAAGAAAACATGTTAAAACAATGTTATACATCAATTTAGGTTTGGAGCAGACCAAAGGAAATTATATATGTATTTCAAATATATATATGTATATAAAACACACATATATACTTTTGTATTAAAAATATTTCATATTAAAATATACAAATATATATTAAAATATTTCATACTAAATATATATTTTATATTAAAATTTAATATATAAGTATATAAACAATATAAATGACATATATAAATAAATGACTAACTGTAACTCTTGGCAAAGAGCAACTATTCTTGTAGTTTTCATCGTTTTTTTTTATTTTTTATTTTATTTTATTTTTTTTCTTTTTTTTTTTTAAATTTATTTATTATTATTATACTTTAAGTTGTAGGGTACATGTGCATAACGTGCAGGTTTGTTACATATGTATACTTGTGCCATGTTGGTCTGCTGCACCCATCAACTCGTCATTTACATCAGGTATAACTCCCAATGCAATCCCTCCCCCCCGCCCTCCCCATGATAGGCCCCGGTGTGTGATGTTCCCCTTCCTGAGTCCAAGTGATCTCATTGTTCAGTTCCCACCTATGAGTGAGAACATGCGGTGTTTGGTTTTCTGTTCTTGTGATAGTTTGCTAAGAATGATGGTTTCCAGCTGCATCCATGTCCCTACAAAGGACGCAAACTCATCCTTTTTTATGGCTGCATAGTATTCCATGGTGTATATGTGCCACATTTTCTTAATCCAGTCTGTCACTGATGGACATTTGGGTTGATTCCAAGTCTTTGCTATTGTGAATAGTGCTGCAATAAACATACGTGTGCATGTGTCTTTATAGCAGCATAATTTATAATCCTTTGGGTATATCCCCAGTAATGGGATGGCTGGGTCATATGGTACATCTAATTCTAGATCCTTGAGGAATCGCCATACTGTTTTCCATAATGGTTGAACTAGTTTACAATCCCACCAACAGTGTAAAAGTGTTCCTATTTCTCCACATCCTCTCCAGCACCTGTTGTTTCCTGACTTTTTAATGATCGCCATTCTAACTGGTGTGAGATGGTATCTCATTGTGGTTTTGATTTGCATTTCTCTGATGGCCAGTGATGATGAGCATTTTTTCATATGTCTGTTGGCTGTATGAATGTCTTCTTTTGAGAAATGTCTGTTCATATCCTTTGCCCACTTTTTGATGGGGTTGTTTGTTTTTTTCTTGTAAATTTGTTTGAGTTCTTTGTAGGTTCTGGATATTAGCCCTTTGTCAGATGAGTAGATTGCAAAAATTTTCTCCCATTCTGTAGGTTGCCTGTTCACTCTGATGGTAGTTTCTTTTGCTGTGCAGAAGCTCTTTAGTTTAATGAGATCCCATTTGTCAATTTTGGCTTTTGCTGCCATTGCTTTTGGTGTTTTAGACATGAAGTCTTTGCCCATGCCTATGTCCTGAATGGTACTACCTAGGTTTTCCTCTAGGATTTTTATGGTATTAGGTCTAACATTTAAGTCTCTAATCCATTTTGAATTAATTTTCATATAAGGAGTAAGGAAAGGATCCAGTTTCAGCTTTCTACTTATGGCTAGCCAATTTTCCCAGCACCATTTATTAAATAGGGAATCCTTTCCCCATTTCTTGTTTTTCTCAGGTTTGTCAAAGATCAGATGGCTGTAGATGTGTGGTATTATTTCTGAGGACTCTGTTCTGTTCCATTGGTCTATATCTCTGTTTTGGTACCAGTACCATGCTGTTTTGGTTACTGTAGCCTTGTAGTATAGTTTGAAGTCAGGTAGCGTGATGCCTCCAGCTTTGTTCTTTTGACTTAGGATTGTCTTGGAGATGCGGGCTCTTTTTTGGTTCCATATGAACTTTAAAGCAGTTCTTTCCAATTCTGTGAAGAAAGTCATTGGTAGCTTGATGGGGATGGCATTGAATCTATAAATTACCTTGGGCAGTATGGCCATTTTCACGATATTGATTCTTCCTATCCATGAGCATGGTATGTTCTTCCATTTGTTTGTGTCCTCTTTTATTTCACTGAGCAGTGGTTTGTAGTTCTCCTTGAAGAGGTCCTTTACATCCCTTGTAAGTTGGATTCCTAGGTATTTGATTCTCTTTGAAGCAATTGTGAATGGAAGTTCATTCATGATTTGGCTCTCTGTTTGTCTGTTACTAGTGTATAAGAATGCTTGTGATTTTTGCACATTAATTTTGTATCCTGAGACTTTGCTGAAGTTGCTTATCAGCTTAAGGAGATTTTGGGCTGAGACAATGGGGTTTTCTAAATATACAATCATGTCATCTGCAAACAGGGACAATTTGACTTCTTCTTTTCCTAACTGAATACCCCTGATTTCTTTCTCTTGCCTAATTGCCCTAGCCAGAACTTCCAACACTATGTTGAATAGGAGTGGTGAGAGAGGGCATCCCTGTCTTGTGCCAGTTTTCAAAGGGAATGTTTCCAGTTTTTGCCCATTCAGTATGATATTGGCTGTGGGTTTGTCATAAATAGCTCTTATTATTTTGAGGTACGTTCCATCAACACCGAATTTATTGAGCGTTTTTAGCATGAAGGGCTGTTGAATTTTGTCAAAAGCCTTTTCTGCATCTATTGAGATAATCATGTGGTTCTTGTCTTTGGTTCGGTTTATATGCTGGATTATGTTTATTGATTTGCGAATGTTGAATCAGCCTTGCATCCCAGGGATGAAGCCCACTTGATCATGGTGGATAAGCTTTTTGATGTGTTGTTGAATCCGGTTTGCCAGTATTTTATTGAGGATTTTTGCATCGATGTTCATCAGGGATATTGGTCTAAAATTCTCTTTTTTTGTTGTGTCTCTGCCAGGCTTTGGTATCAGGATGATGTTGGCCTCATAAAATGAGTTAGAGAGGATTCCCTCTTTTTCTATTGATTGGAATAGTTTCAGAAGGAATGGTACCAACTCCTCCTTATACCTCTGGTAGAATTCAGCTGTGAATCCATCTGGTCCTGGACTTTTTTTGGTTGGTAGGCTATTAATTATTGCCTCAATTTCAGAGCCTACTATTGGTCTATTCATCATTTTTTTTTTAAATGAGGAAAAATTAGAAGATTTTTACCTGTAACACAAAAACAAGAATAAAGTAAAAAATGTTTTTAAAACCAAATTAGTGGCCAAAGAAAAGGAAATATCAGGTTGTAACACCTTAATGAGAGATAGGACTTACTGTTTTCAAGAGACATAAATAGACTCTGATGACCTGATCAATGTGTGGGAAGAATAATGGTTAACTTGCAAAATTAAGTGAAACAGGCATGGGAATTACAGAAGTCAGGGCCAGCAGGGGCTAGGACATTAGCTAGTGAAGACTGGTGAGGACAGTATTTCAGCGGAATCCATTGGTGATCTTGTTTGGGTCATGCAGTTGGCTAGGGAAGGGAAGGTAGGGAAAGAGAGGATGGATTTTTTAAAATATGCACTTTTAAGCATGTTTTTAATTTTTATCTTTAATTGACACATAATGATACATATTTATGAGGTAGAATGTGATGTTCAACATGTATACACTGTGTAATGATCAAATCAGGTCAATATGCATATCCATCACCTCAAACATTTATCTTTTTTTGTGTGTGATGGGAACTTTGAAAATTCTCTCTTCTAGCTATTTTGAGAGATACCATACCTTATTGTTAACTACAGTCACCCTACTATGCAATAAACACCAGAACTTATTCTTTCTTTCTAACTGTAACTTTGTACCCATTGACTGATTTGTCATGGCTCTCCCCTCGTTTCCCCAGCCTCTGGTAACCACCTTTCTATTTGCTCCTTCTATGAGGTTGATTTTTTAAGATTACACATATGCAGTGAGATCATGTGATGTTTGCCTTTCTATGCATGGCTTATTTCACTTCACATAATGTCCTGCAGGTTCAACCATGTTGTTGGAGGTGACAGGATTTCATTCTTTTTAGGATTAAATAGTATTCTGTTGTGTATATATAACACATTTTCTTTATCTGTAGTTGGGCTCTTAGGTTAATTCCATATCTTGACTACTGCAAATATGGAATCAACCTACATGTCCAACCACAGGTGAATGAATGCTTTTAAACTGCAAATTCTATCAGGTCAGCACACAGTAAGGATGTAAGAAAATTAGAAAAATCTCCGAAATGAAAGCTGGTTTCCTCTTATCAGAGAAAAAAGGAATGCCTAGCAAGGCCAAAATTAACAATGTTTATTAAGACTTTAAAGCCTGATAATGTGTCACTGTCATGTATTTAAAGCCAGAAAGTAAGTCAAAGACATATCTGAAGAAATATAATGGGTCAATGAGTGATATCCTTCAGGCCTGATGACTAATTCCTGTATGTAAAGAATAAGCTGACTGCATGACTTGTGTGTCTATCCACTTCAGCATTTTTCTGACAGAACACAGCATCAGGGGCCCTCTCACCCTCGAATAAAGGATAGGACTGTTCTCCATTCATAGACAAGCCTCAGTAACCTGTGATACAGGAATAAAAGTCATTTCTAGGTTCATATTAACCGTTGATGAACTTCAGTACTTCTAAGCTTTTATTTCCTACTGCTGAAAGCTTTCTCAGGTAATAGTAATGTAATTATTAAGTATATTTTTCAAGTGTTTTTATATCTTCCTTCCTTCCTTCCTTCCTTCCTTCCTTCCTTCTTTCCTCCCTCCCTCCCTCCCTCCTTCCCTTCCTCCCTCCCTCCTTTCCTCCCTCCCTCCCTTCCTCCCTTCCTCCCTTCCTCCCTTCCTCCCTTCCTCCTTTCCTCCCTTCCTCCCTTCCTCCCCTCCCTCTTCTCCTATATGACAGAAACTGAAAAGAGCTATGCAGTTCAATTATTCTGATTCTTTAGGTTCCATCTATATGAAACAGGCCATGCATCAGAGACATAGACATATCAGAATTCCCATCTGCACTGCATTAAACTAACTACTTAGGATAATCAGTCTCAGCAGAACCAAACCTCTCAGTCCCACTTGCTGTCATGTGTGCCGAGCCAAGCTGCATAGAGAAGAAGACAACCTCACTGATAGGGTACAGGGTGCATGTGAAATTTCTAACACTGCTATCTATAATCACTAAGATAAGATGCATAGGTTGTCAGAGTTAACTCTCCCACTGAACTATGCCTAAAGCCATGTGCTCCAGTGGCTAAATGGAGGCAGACATTACAAAGGTTTTAAATTTTTGTTTGTTTTGTTCTGCTGATGACAGATGTTTGAACACCCACACAAAACGATGGCTTTAGAACTCAGTTTCATTGGATCAAAATGTGAGTATTTGTGTGATATTTGGTTTTGTAGACAGTAAAGTCTTAGGCAATTAGAAAAGCTTTTTCAATAAAGTGTATTACTATATTAAACATCTTTTAAAACTTTTATAAATATGGTTTGTATTTCTTTATTATCTTTCTGAGAGTGGGGAACTTTATAGTTTGAATTTTCTCAAAGCAGAGGGATTCTGAGTTTATTTGGGAGGTAATCCAAGAAAATCACCAGTAGGGGTTTGGAGAAATGAGGCAGAGAATGAGATGAAGCCAATCAAGAAGGCTTTCTCAAGGATATTACCACTGCAGATAGTTGGAGTTTCAACTCCATGGGAAATTTAGGCATTCTGAACCAACCATGCTGCAGTTATCCCATTTGAGGGATCAAGGAGCTAGGCTATTATCCATCAACTTCCGATGTTACTGGTTATTGATTTATCCTGGGAGTTTCAGTTCCCAACACTTCCCAGTCAGTACTGTCCTAAGCCAAGTGGTGGCCAAAGGAAGCCCTCAGACATAAAACCTGTCTTTTTTTTTTTTTTTTTAAGTGCTGAGATACATGTGCAGAATGTGCAGTTTTGTTACACAGGTATCCATGTGCCATGGTGGTTTGCTGCACCTATCAACCTGTCACCTGGGTTTTAAGCCCTGTATGCATTAGGTATTTGTCCTAATGCTCTCCCTCCCCTTGCCCTCCATCCCCCAACAGGCCCCAGTATGTGATGTTCCCCTCTCTGTGTCCATGTGTTCTCATTGTTCATTTTGGTAGCTGAAAGTCAAGTTATATGCCAAGGGGGATAGGCAGGACACTGGAAGTATCTGCTAAAGAGGTCTATTAACCTTTCCATTTTTTACATGGAGAAATCAGGACAAAGCTTTTTTTGCATTTTTTATATCAAAATGTAAAAAGACCCACTGCACTAATTGGCATATAAAACATGCTAACATCTATTAAAATAGAAATAACAAATTAGCCTGTTTATTTTGGTTTGTGTCTTTAATTCTCAAGTCCCTATCAAGATAATAAAAGATACTGAACTTGATTTCTTCTCTCTAGTTCTCAGAGTGACTAGCTATACAGTGACTAGTGATTAGTACTGACAATGCTATGAGAATCTTTCAGAAAGTAATCAAGGAGTAGCATTTCATAGTTTCAACCTAGTATTTGGAAGTCAGAAGAAATCATACTTATATCATGCTTCTGATGATACCTTTACTATCCATAATCATAGGTTAATTCACCTGAATTCAGATCAGATATGCAATTTAATTCCATTTTTAGTGTATATTCTATTGCACTATATTCTATTTAGCATGTATTGAGTGTTAACAATCTGAAATATGCATGTGACTTTAGCTACTTAGAAAAATTAATTTGAAGTTCGGGGGTGGTGGCTCATGCCTGTAATCCCGGCACTTTGGGACACTGAGGTGGTGGATCACTTGAGATCAGGAGAGAGAAACCAGCCTGGTCAACATGGTGAAATCCCATCTCTACTAAAAATACAAAAAAAAAAAATTAGCCAGGTGTGGTGGTGGGCACCTATAATTCCAGCTACTTGGGAGGCTAAGGCAGAAGAATTGCTTGAACCTTGGAGGCGGAGGTTGCAGTGAGCCAAGATCGAGCTACTGCACTCCAGCCTGGGCAACAGAGCAAGACTCCATCTCAAAAGAAAGAAGAAGAAAAATTAATTTGAGAGCGAGATGCTGCTCTCTGTAACACAAATGAGTTACCTATACAGAAATTTATTCATTAAACAATTGTTATCAAGTATTGTTAATTAACCCAGTTTTAACACATTTTTCTACAATGCACTATTTTTTACTATATTTTGATATAATCCCATATTTATTTTCTAGATGTTTTATTATACAATTCTTAAACATACAGCTAAATTAGAATTATGCAGTGATTACCCATCTGTCCATAACATTTATTCGGCAATTAACATTTGACTATATTTATCAGTTAAATCTGCATTTGTTTTCTATCACCACTATAACAAATCACCACACCTTAACACAGCACAAATTTATTACAGGTCAAAAGTTCAGAATGGATTTCAGTGGGCTAAAATCAAGATGTTGGCAGGTGGGCCTTTCTTTGGCAGGCCTTTTTGTAGGCCCTGAGAGAGAATTCATTTCCTTGTCTTTTCCAGCCTCTAGAGGTCACTCACTTTCCTTGGCTTGTGGTGTCTTCCTCTATCTTGAAATCTAGCAGTGTAGCACCTTCAAATCTTTCCTGACTCTGGACATTGCTTCTCTCCTTCTCTCACTCTTCTGCCTTATTCTTCCATCTTTTAAGGCCTTTCGTGATAATATTGAACCCAGAATAACCCAGGATAGTCTCCTTAGTTTAAAATCCTTAAATTATTGACATCTGTAAAGTCTCCTTTGCCATGTAATGTAATGTATTCAAAGCTTCTAGGAATAGGGATGTGGACATCATTGAGGTCCATTATTATGCCTCCCATTGATCTCCTTTCATCCATCAATCCATCTAATTTTAGAGGTGAATTTTTAAGTAAATTGAAAGATGCTTATTCTCAAAGGCTACTCCCAATTGAGTTATCAATAAAGAAAAGTTACTCTATATCTTTAAATCTCCTTTAAAGAAGAATATATTTTATAAGTTTCTCATACTTTTCCAGAATTTGTCTGTGTGAATGCTTTCACAGTTTTGCTACTCTATGCATGTGTCCTCACTAATTTGGTTAGTATGTTAACAAAAGATGCTGATTTACAGATAATTTTAATGTGTGTTCTGACATTTGTAGTCTTTCTACTGTTTGATATAAATATTTTGCACTCAAGAATTCCATATTAAACCCTCCTTACAAAATCAGTTGATGATTAGAGAAATGAAATCCATTTTCCAGTAGATATTTTATTCCTATGGGTCAAATTTAGCCCCAGTGTGACTCATTAGCTATCTCTATGCAACTAAACAAAAATAATCCTTTAGAAAATCGAGGGGATCCCCCTTCTTCAAGGTGGTCATGTTGCAAGAGAAATATAAAATAATGAAGAATTCAGTTATTATGTAGATTTGTCTGTACAACATTATATCAACTTTGAATTTACAAATTTATAGTATCATATCTAATGAACTAGAAATCACCATGTTTCAATTCAAAAAATTGATGAAGTCACAATTGTAATAATATTAACTAGCATATATTCAGTATTGATTATCTTCTAGATAGTGTAAATTATTTAAATATTATCAACCCTATTCAATAGATAAGAAAAAATAGGTGTGTACAGACTAAGTAAAACATCAATGTTCGTACTGTTAATGTGTGCAGAAACCAAGATCTAAACAATCCTTCTGAGCACTGTGCCTGGTGCACAGATAGAGAGAGGAACCAAGAAAGTCATCCCTTTTAGTCTGTATAGAATAAAGAGAAGATTTCTGTCAAAGTCAGTTTGGGGTGCTAAAAGAAAATACCACAGATTGGTGGCTTAAACAGTATACATTACTTCTCAAAGTTCGAGACTAGGAAATCTAAGATCAAGGCACCAGTAGATCCAGTGTCTGGTGAGGATCTGGTTTCTGGTTTGCAGATGGTCATATTCTAGTTGTATCCTCACATGACAGGAAGCAGAGAAAGAGAATTTGCAAGCTTCCTTCTGTCTTTTCTTCTAAAGGCACAGATCCCATTTATGGAGGCCCCACCCTCATGATCAATTACCTTCCAAATGCCCCACCTTCTAAAATCATCACAGTAAGGGTGAGGATTTCAACATAGGAATTTGGGAACATAGATATTCAGTCCATAACATCCCACCCCAGCCTCCCAAAGTCATGTTTTTCTCAGATGAAGGGAAAACATTTCTTTCATCCAAAAGCCCTCAAAGTTTTAACTTATTTCAGCATCAACTCTAAAGAACACACACTCATCTTCAAGACAAGGAAAGAAGGGCCCTGCAGGGGATGCAGATATTATTAGGGCTGCCGAATTCTCATGTAAATATTGTCTGAGTTAGATATGGGTGAGACTCCAAGTATGACTCATTCTGGGGTAACATTTATCTTCAGCTGTGAACTTGTGAAACCAAACAAGTTACATGCTTCCAAAACACAATGATGGAACAGGCATAGAATAGACTCCCCTATTCCAAAAGGGAGAAATGAAAAAGAAGGAAAGGGTGAGAGAGCACAAGTCCCAAGAATGCCAAAAACCTAGAAAGGCTAAGAGATTATAAATCTTGAGAATATTTTCTTTTGACTCAATGCTTTTCCTTCCAGACTCACTGGGACATCAGTCCAGCCTCCTCCAAGACCCATTATGGCAGCAGTTCTTCATCTGTGGCTCTGCAGGCAAGGATCACAGGTTGTGATTCTGCCAGGCAGAAGTTGTGCTTCTGCGGATCTGTCAGGTGGCCTTGCCCCCAAGGCTTTGCTGGGTGTTGGTCCTACTCTTTGAAACTGAGGTGGAGACAGTCCTGCACCCCCCACCCTCAGGCACTCTAGATGTGCAGTGGAAGTGGAAGTCCTAAGATATCAGCATTATGTGCAGGGTCCTTCTTCCCTTATTTTGAAGAAAGTTGTATGTTTACAGGTGAAGAGCCCTTATGATCCATTCCTGTCGAGTCTCCCAACAGTCTTTCTCCATTTTGTCCTGTTTTCTTTGTTCCTAAGTCCCAGCTAGAAATGTTTCTTCTGCTGTAATGCCATCTCTATGCCTGGCTTCTGTTGAGTTGGCTGATTAGGTTATGGTTCACATCCACACTAATCTTATTAAATGGTCACTCTACCACAGCCTTAGTATTCTTTTTCAAATGCACCTTCTCATTTTTATTTTTTGTAATGTGGATAGGCTGATAAATTTCCACATCCTAAAGTTCTGGTTTCATTTTGCCTAACAGTTCTATCTTCTGTTCAGTTCTCTCCTGTACATTTCACTATAAGAAGTTAAGAGAAAGCAAAACACCCTACGAGTACTTGGTTTACAAATCTCAGATAAATATACAATGTCATTACTCACAAATTCTACCGTCCACACAACACTAGGAACACAAACACAATTCAACCAGGCTTTTCTTTTGGAGCACTCACCAGAATCAGAATCCGAATTTATAAACCTCTTCAGGTAAAATCAGCATTTGCTAACATGTGCATCAAATCTCTTCCAGCTTCTACCCCATTATCCAGTTCCAACGCCTCTTCCATATATTCTTGGCCATTTTTTAACATCATTAACACACCTCTCGGTACCCATTTATGTCTTAGTCTGTTCGGAGTGCTAAACAGAATACCATGGACTGGATTGCTTAAACAACAGAAATTTATTTTTCACAGCTCTGGAGGCTGGAAAATACACTATCAAAGTGCCAGCAGATCCAGTGTCTAATGAAATCCTGCTTCCTGGTTTGCACATGGCTGTCTTCTAGTTGTATTTTCATATGGTGGAGAGCAGAGAGACCCAAAGGAAGCAAGCTCTATGTCTCTTCTTCTAAGGGTTCCAATCCTGTTCATGAGGGTTCCACCCTCTTAGCCTAATTAATATGGACAGGAGACCATTGATATGGTGGCTCCCTAGCAAAGGCCCCACTCTCAAGTCTGGATACCCATGGCCCTAAATGAGAACAAGCATTCTTGTTTTCGTGCCCAAAATGTTGCCTTTTGGCTTGCCATGCATCCTGTCCTGCCACCGTATAAATCCCAAGGCCCAAGCTGCAGACCAGCAGTTCAGCAGACCAGCAATGGTGGAATGTCACAGCAGAGAAACAGAGGAGCAATGTCTAGACGCCGAGGGGAGCTCTGCTGGGGGTGGTCGGAGAAGAGTCTGGCTGCTGAGTAGCCTGACTCCAGGTGAAGACCACCTTCCCATTCCATCCCCTCTTTTCGTTCCCCATCCATCTCGCTGAGAGCCACCTCCACCACTCAACAAAACTTTGCACTCATCCTTTGAGCCTGCATGTGATTTAATTCTTTTGTGACACTGGGCAAAAGCTTGGGATACAGAAGTCTGTCACACTGGCCCTCTGTCCTTGTAATGAGGCCCAGGGTCCATTTAGCTGATTAGCACACAAGTCATATGCAGACAGCAAAGCTGAAAGAGCTTGGTAACACTAGGGTTGCAGGCACCCACCCCTAGACACTACCGCAGGGCCAAGAGCCCAAAGCACTTGCTCCAGCCTCTGCACCTGCCCATCTACATGCTTCTCGTAAAGGTTTGAGCTGTGGTGGGGGATGACCAAACAGGCGAACCACATTCCTGTCTCATATCCTGCAAGGGGAATCAGGGAATGCTACTGTTTCATAATTACCTCTCAAAGGCACCACCTCCTAATACCATCACACTGGGGTTAGGATTTCAACATATGAATTTGAGGAGGGGTGCACAAATATTCAGTCCACGACACTTTGCAACAGTGGTAACTTCCAAAGAATATGTCAGAGTCAGTCAACAGTAGAAACTAGAGTAGGATTTTTCAGACGAAGAAAACAGAATTTTAAAAAATATGTACAGCATCGTTTCTCAAGGGAGGATGACGCCCACCCCCTGGAGGCATTTGGTGATGTCTGGAGGCATTTTTACCTGTCATAACTATATGAGGTTGCTACTAGCATCTAGCGGGTAGTGGTCAGGGATGCTGCTATATGTCCTCCAATACACAGGACAGACTTTGCAACAAGAAATTACCATTAAAAAAATGTCAGTAGTGCTCATATTGAGAAACTCTAATTTAGAGCACATACAAATGCCTGAACCGGCATGTACAGGGGACAGGTAGTTTCAGGTTGCTAGATGTGGGATTGAGTTGGAGGAAGGAGAATGGTGGGGCTATTGTATGTCATTCATAAATAGCTTTATAGTTAGGCTAAGGAGTCTAGATTTTATTCTCCAAGTAACGGGGAGCCAAGGAAAATTTTAATAGTGGGGTTACATGAAAAATCTGTATATCTTGAAAAGGGAGTAGTTTATGAAAATCAAATAAGATCCTGCATATGAAAGCAGTTTATAAAATTTTGTATAAATTTTAGGCATTTTTATTTCACATATGTCAGACCTCTTCATTTAAATAGGTTGACATCAAGTGAGATTTATTAGAGCAATTAAAAAAATCACATCATAATTTGACAAGATCATATACCAGTACTCTCATGATCTGATGTATTGTTACTGTACTCCTGAATAGTTCACTCGTAGTCTGTTTGATTGCTATTAAAGTGCCACTTCTTGTTCTCTTCATAGCTATTTATATTTCTAACTCTCAATGTAAACATTCACATTATAAATCTTCCAGCTTTCTAAGCCAGCTCTGCCCTGGCATCCCCTCTCAGGGGTTTATACTATTTTGACATCCACATAGTAACTACTATGTTGCTCATTCAAATAGACACAATCAGGTTATGAAAACTGAAGTACATAGAAATTAATTTTTTTGAGATAGAGTCTCATTCTGTCACCTAGACTGGAGTTCAATGGCATGGTCTTGGCTCACTGCAACCTCTGCCTCTCAGATTCAAGTGATTCTCCCACCTCAGCCTCCCAAGCAGCTGGGACTACAGGCATGTGCCACTACACCTAGCTAATTTTTGTATTTTTTGTAGAGACAGGGTTTCACTACGTTGGCCAGGCTGGTCTCAAACTCCTGACCTGGTGATCCACGTGCCTCGGCCTCCCAAAGTGCTGGGATTAGAGGTGTGAGCCACTGTGCCCAGCCAGAAATTGATATTTTTTCATTAACTTATTTCC
Source organism: Theropithecus gelada (assembly GCF_003255815.1). Taxonomy (NCBI): domain Eukaryota; kingdom Metazoa; phylum Chordata; class Mammalia; order Primates; family Cercopithecidae; genus Theropithecus; species Theropithecus gelada. Next base: position 85,644,992 of record NC_037675.1, on the reverse strand, counting down.
TTTATATTTCTTTTTTTCTTTCTATTCTTTCTCCCTGTCTTCTATTTCTTCCCTGTTTTTCTCTTTTTTTCCACAAACTGGCTAATTGCAATAGGGAAAAATAAAAACAGGAAGAAAGAAACTCTTATCAATGTCTCACCAAGACATCAGATTATGTTACCTGTGAGGAATAATCATGAATGAATTTAAAGATGATGTCTGGCAGTCCTGTAAGATTGTGTTCAGTGACCTTGCCTCCTGGTATGAACAGCCTTGTATAATTCCCTGTCCTCAAATAATCTGTTACTAATCAAGAGAATGTGGCAAAATTGAGGGACTGTCAGTTCTGTAGTTAGGCCACAAGAGATGGTGACTTCTGTCTTTCCAGTAGACATTCTCTTGCTGACTTTGATAAAGCAAGTAGCCATATGGGAGAGGCCCATGTGCCAAGGGCCTGAGGAAGAGGCCCCAGCCAATAGCTAGCAAGGAATGGAGGGCCCTTAGTCTCACAAAACTTGAGGAGCTTGAGGAGCTTCCAGTAGTCACTTGAGTTAGCGTGGAAGTGGATCCTTCTGTAGGTGAATCTTTGGAACTGATCCCAGACATAGCAGACAACTTGATTGCTAATTTCTGAGAGAGAGTGAAGTAGAGGGACCAGCTAAGCCTTGTCTAGAAATTGTGAGACAATGAACCTGTTTTTTGTTTTTTTTTAGGAGGTAAATGTTGGGATAATCTGTTATGCAATGCACTGATGGAAAAGTAATACATGACCCTTAGTCTAGGTTTCTTCTAAAATTAAACATCTTTGTCATCAATGGTAGGCACTAAAGACACAAAGATATAAAGCTCATAGACATAAATACTGGAACAATGGACACTCAGCCTACTTGAAGGTGGAGGGTGATAATGATGATGGGGATCAAGCAACTACCTAGAGAGTACTATGCACACTACCTGGGTGACAAAATAATTTGTACACCAAACCCCAGTGACACACAATTTATCCATCTAACAAACATGCACATGTACCCCCTGACTCTAAAACAAAAGTTTGAAGGAAACAAAAATAAAAATAATAAGTGGTGTGGAATTTAAGTTGTAAAATCCAAAGACAGTTTTGTTTCATTGTGAAATGAGTGACTTTAATGAAGCCAAAGCGCTTTGCCCAAATGTTTACTGTTGACATTCTGAAATACAAATGAGAAGCGAATTAATTTTGTCTTCCAAACTATGGACTTTTGGTCTTTATGGCATAGAATAACAAAATAATAGCATTTATAGACCTAAGAGTTGATACAATCTGCATTAGTTAACAGTAGCTGCTGTAAGAGATTAAAAAAACAACATAGCACAATAGCCACTTATCTCATTTACATAAAATTCAAAATGAGTGTTTATGATCTGCATGAATCTCTCTTAACATCTTTAAATTAGAAATCCTGAATTGTCCAATCTTGATGTTTCACCATTTTCAATTCCTCTCCAAGACGGCCAGAGAAAGGAAACAATAATTGAGTATTGTTCATGAGAAGAGTTTATGAGCAGAGTCTGAAATTGGCTTATGTAACTTCTGCCGACGTTTCTTGGGTCATAAACTAGTTCTGTAGTCACACCTAACTGCAAGGGAGGCAGTGGAATATCATCTAGCTGTGCCCAGTAGATGGATTTAGCAATCAGCAAACCAGCCAGGCTCTATCACATACTCTGACTTTTCTACTTTGCAAATATGAAAATGGAGGTTTACGGAGAGTTCAATGCACTTGATGATGCTCATACCTCCAAAAATAATGAGAGACTAAAGGCTAGAATCCAGTTTTTCTAACTTCTTGTTTGCTACTTTTCTGCCATTAATTCTATATAGAAAATATAGAAAATAAATGAGTATTTGTATAGAGTTTTCTAAAGTTATTAAACATTTTGGCAGCCTATCATTAAAGGCCATTTGCAAAGATTCAAATATGTGATTAATCAGCATGTAATTACTTAGCATGCCAATTTAAAAGAAGTAGACCATGGGTCTCCATTTGTGCTGAAAGGGCAAACAAAATATAGCCTTTCTCTAATCTTACATTAATGAAAATTAATTAATGAAAGTGCAGTTCAATTGCAAGACAACATTTGGGGGCATATGTGGGTTTCTTAGGTGCATCACTTTAATTAAAAATATGTAATTTTATTATCTTCTATTTTAACTAAATTTAAATTTCACGTTACTAGTTCCAAAAAGTGCTTGAAAGAAAAAAATATAGCATTGTGTCCCAAAGGAGTTGTGCTCATTCTGACATTCATTAACCTTTACTAAGATGATCCATTTCAGAGAGGTCTAAGTGACCATGGAGCTGGGAAATTTAGTTGGCCTGAATTTGCCAGACAGAATCATGCTTCCTCTAATCCCAGACACCCAATTTTTCTTTCACATTAGTCTGGTCAGTACTCAACATCGTAGTTAACCTAGTTCACAAAACTAAGTATTTGTTTCTGTTTTTTTTTTTCTTTTTTTTTTTTTTTTTTTTTTGTGGGGGTGGGGTTGTTTGGTTTTGCTTTATACTCATATTAAAAAATTGATGTTTTTTAATCAGGTTTTTTTTTCTTTTAACTATGCCATTAAAAAATAATTATCTCGTTTACTGGCTTCCCATTCCTGTTAACTAGAATGAGATTTCCATCGTTGTTAAGTAGAAAGGTTCACTATGATTAATTTTGGAATTAGAATGCACCTGGAAATCTTTTATATATGATTTTTGAACAAATGTTCTTTACCATAGAAATGAAAATACACCATACTTACTACTGGTTATTTTTTTAGAACACAAATGTGGCAGCACCATTTGATAAGTTGAAGATGCTACATTCAGATGGCAGATATCTTGTCCCATTCTACTAATACTTTCTGACTCTATGACCTTAAGAAAGATTTGGTGGCTTAGGTGGGTCTGGTTATGCATCCTAGTTTTGTAAAATTGGTAATGTATAGACTTACATTTTAAAGATTGTTGTGTAGAAAGACAAAATACTGTAAGCATTTGTAGGTAAGGCAGTTACATTGAAGTATATTGGTAGAATGTTTTAGTTTTGAAGATCAAGGACGGTACTGAGATTCTGAGACAGTGAGAATTATGAAAGTATAATGGAGCTTATTATGGGTTAAGAAATGGATAGGATAAATCAGAAGTAGGGTATAAATTATTGTTCCTTTAAACTGATGGTCTATAGGCATAATAATGCATTTATTTATTTTAAAGTGGATCCCCTAAAGATCAGAACTGTTACCTGGAGGCCAAAAATTTGATATATAAATCATGGCATACACACACACACACACACACACACACACATAATCACAAAAGTACTAAATGTGCAATGTTTTTTTTTTAACTTCTCTAAGGTGCTTCATTTTCAGTGATTATATGTAAAGCCCTGGGATGAACTAACTCATATGTATAAAAACTTTGACCTCCTTGAGTAAGAGGCACTATTTCAGACCAAATTATTATTATTAATGGGAGTGAGCCCTGAGCTAATGGAAGACATTTTTTTCTTTTCTTTTCTTATTTGTTATTTATTTATTTATTTATTTATTTATTTTTAAGACAAAGTCTCACTCTGTCTCCAGGCTAGAGTGCAGTGGCCTGATGTCCACTCACTGCAACCTCTGCCTCCCGGGTTCAAGCAATTATCCTGTCTCAGCCTCCCAAGTAGCAGGGACTACAGGTGCCTGCCACCATTCCAGTTAATTTTTTTCTATTTTTAGTAGAGACGGGGTTTCACTGTGTTGGCCAGGATAGTCTGGACCTCCTGACCTCATTATCCACCTGCCTCTGCCTCCTAAAGTGGTTTACAGGCGTGAGCCACCGCCCCTGGCCTGGAAGACAGTTTTTAAATTACTTGATGAGGGAAGCACTTCAGAACTCTTTCTGCAGAGTGAAATGCATTTATTTTTTGTTTGCTTATTTTTCCAATGGCAACAGCAAAGATAGTTCAACAAATGTAGGAGGGAAGTCAAAAGCACTGGGAGGTCAATGTTTCTTAATCACATTCTCATCTAAGTGTTTGATCTTTTGACTCAAATATCTGTATCTTCTATCTTGATATACTTGCCATGGTCACCTTAGGTTTTCTTACTTTATTCTTCAGAAGTTTCCTTCTGGCAACTCTCCATCTCCTGTGGCCCTCCAGCTTTTTGTAACATTTTGAAATCCTTGTATCACATGATTAATACCATCAAAGACATTGTGAGTGACTCACAATTCGAGTCAGTTTAGGGAGAAGGGGAAATTCCAGAAATTTCATGATATTGAACCAATTTATGAATGTTTAAAGTTCTTTATGTGTCCTTGGATTTTTTTTTTTTCTCTCTCTCTCTCTAGTTTTTTTTTTTGTTTGTTTGTTTGTTTGTGTTTTTTTGACTATCATAAGGTTTAGTGTGGCATCGGAGTTTATTTTCTCTTATAAGCTTACAATTGTCTACAATAATTACCCTCTCAGGTGATCTGGTAAAATTAGGTTATCCTTTGAATTTCTGTATAATCATAAACAGGATGAAAGAGAAGGCAGAGTGCATGTGACAGTGAGGTTTAAGGAAATTTTAATAAGTGAAGAGCTTATTGAAAGCAAAAAACTGAGGAATGCAAAAGGACAAAAGAGAAAAGCAGGACACACTAAAATGGTAGCTGTTAAAGGAAATAATGGCAATGGTGGGGAGAGGATCCTAAAGCCCCGTATCATGTTACAAATAGTCAAGCCTGAGGGAAGACATGTGAGATCAAGTGACAATAATAACGAAGCTCTCTGAAGCCAACGTTTCTAAACCTCCATTGTATATATGGCTTAGTAGTTGGAATGAGTCCTTGTCAGGATTCAAGAGCAGAAGAAAACATACTTAAAATAGAGACTAGTATAGCAAAGAAAGGTTTTGGAAAGCTATAAAACCTCTGCAGAGTGAGTAACCCAGCACTCGGAGCTTGGAATGTGAGAGGTGTGTCATGTTTACCTCAGGTTCACCACCAAATCCAGGGAGCCTCCACTAGACAGGGTGTATTGGTGAGGTCCCAGCTAACTCACTGTGTTCCAACTGTGTTAATGTTAAAATGCTATGCAGGAGAAAATGAAATGAAAGACTAGCCTGAGGCTCGATACTATAGACTAAACTGTGTTCCTCTCAATACATTTATATATTGAAACCTTAACCTGCCATATAACTGTATTAAACAATGGGGCCTTTACAGTGGTAATTAAGGTTTATAGTGGTAAGAGGTCATCAGGGTGGGACCCCAGGACTGGTATCCTTATAAGAAAGGGAAAAGACAACAGAGGTCTCTCTTCATGCACACAAAACAAAGCCTATTGTGAGTACACAGCAAGAATGTGGTCATCTACGAGCCAAGAGGAGGAAACTCACTAAAAGCCAACCTTGGCAACACCTTAATCTTGGACTTCTAGCCTCTGGAAACTGTGAGAAATAAATTTCTATTGTTTAAGCCACCCAGTCTGGCAGCTACATAAGACTAATACACCCAGTTAGGATAAGAAATCTGACTTCTGCCTCTGTTCACTTTATTCTTAATTACATAAAAGACAGGCTTCTGAGATATGCAGCCCCTGCTTTTGAGGAGACAACTGCAACTGGAGTGGCAGATGGAGATAAGAAATACCTCTGACGTCTCCAGACAATTTAGATGGTCTACCTCAAGCCTAATAATAGCAATGTTAGAGCCATTTACCTGGCTGGCTGACTTAAAGAGTAGTTATATTCTTGAAGATTGCTAATAAAATATTGATAAAAGAGTAAGAGAGTGATCATGCTAAAATAACTTGCGCCGTTTCCCCAGGTGGTACCATTAGGGTACAGAGTGTGTCAGCTATTAACGCTATGCTGTCACAATGAAAATGTTCAAAAGTATTTTAGAAAGGAGGAAGAAAGGAAGAAATGAAGGAAGAGAGAAAAGGGGGAAGGGAGGAAGGGAGGATGAGAGAAAGGGAGAAAGGGAGGAAGGGAGAGAGAGGGAAAGAAAGAAGAAAGAAGAAGGAAGGAATGAAGGAAGGAAGGAAGGAAGGAAGGAAGGAAGGAAGGAAGGAAGTTTGGGAAAGTAGTTAGTATCACACCTTCAGATAAAATCAGTCCTTCCGGCTTTCCTCTTGCCTGTGTACAATGGAATATGACATATACGTTTAATAAAAATAAATAAATAGGTAAATTTAGGGACTAAATACTATTTTAGTCACGTTAACTTCAGTGTTTGACTAGATCTAGATGATCTAGATGACTAGGAAAAATCAATTAGGAATTTACACTCAAATCAACACAACCTCAATGATGAGAATGACACTCTAAAGGGGAGAATTTAAATTAACTTCAAGGGACCAACACCTTTGAACAAAAAGCCACATTATGAACTAAAAGGAAACCCAAAAGTAAAACTTTTGATAGTAGAATGTGATGCTGGGACATGAGGCAGACAATAGGAATTTACATTGTCATTTATCAGTTGCCATTTACATGTCAGTTGAGTTTCTAGTATTTTAATCAAATGTTGTTTCAAGTCATCAGCACATTAGTCAATCAGGTTTTAGAATCCTTCATTCCCAGACTCTGCAACGCTCTGATCAGTCTCTCCCCATTCCCGGGTCAGGCAAACTCTTTGTTGATTTCATTGGAGTGGAACCTAAAATCCAATCAGGCCATAAATGATTTGGACTGCTGCTACTTCTCTCACCTTGCTTCTTATTTCATTCCTCTTTATGTTCTCTGTCTCACCCTCATTTTGTTGTTCCTCAAACTTGTCAAAACTATTTCCCCTTTAGGATCTTTACATTGACTAATTCCACTTCCTAGAATACTCTGTCCCCCAGATATAAACATGGTTTGTTATTTTACTTCATTCGAACCTTCCTCAAATGTTACCTTCTCCATAAAACCCACAATGCTGGTTATTTTCTATCACTTCCAGCTCTCAGATATGTCCTTTGCCCTTTACTGCTTGTTTTATGGCTTGGGGATCAGGAGAGAGATATTGGGGCATTTCTTCCTGTCTCTCCCTTGCTTTTCTAGTTGTAGTTTTGATAGTGTATTCCTCTAACTACAATTCCTGCAGCTTGACTCTTTTTACATGGCTCCAGCCCTTCCAAGGCTCTAGTTAACAATAGTTTGACCTTTTACCTTCAGGCCTTAGGATGGTGCCAGTTTTCCGCCGTTGCTAGACACCGATTGCTCTAAAATTCCTTAACCTAGTTTATATTTCTGCAAATAGCTCCTTCATCCTACTCCCTCTAGAAGCCTTCATGAGTGTATCTGTTCTGACCAGATTCTAAATGAAAACCTATCCAAGTGACCTTTTAAAAGATTGCAAATCAATGCCTTCTCTCCCAACATCCTCAATTCCTTTCATCCTGCCCCACATTTTCTCCCAAAGCACCTATTATCTTTAATATTATTGTTTACTCATCAATTCATTCTTGGAAATCTGCCTCCTTTAGGTAGAGGCAGGCCCATGAAAGCAAGGATCTTTTGTTCACTGAGGTATTCCAAGTATTTTGAATAGAGTCTGGCAAATGATAGACATTGGAAAATTATTTATTGAATGAATGAATAAAGAACGAATAAATACATCGAACTACTAGTCACATATAGTAAGTTTACCAGAAACATTGTTGAGTATTGATGTTGGTAAACATTTCTACATATTAACCCTCAAAATTGTATTTATGTCCTTTATTTTAACCTTAATAGCTTTTACAAAACAATAGTAGATTGAAAATGAATATTACATTAGATTCCACGTAATATCTGTGGAATCTAACAAAATTAAGTTCATATATTTGCAAACCTGGTTAGTTAGGTATTTTTTGCATGTACTAATAATTGGCCTATCGGTCAGGATGATTTATGGGGTGCTGCAGTAACAAAGCCAATATTTCAGAGGCTTAAAGTGAAAAAGGTATAATAATTATCAATTTTATTACAAATTGATCTCAGATTGGCAGGGGATCTGATCAATGCCTTCTTTACCCAATTACGAGCTAACAAAGCCTCTGCCATCTTAAATGTCATTGATTGTTATGATTAGGGAAAGAGCACATGGAGAATCACATGCTTGTTCAATCTTTTCTGTCCATAAATACCACGTGCTATTTTTGCTCTCATATGATTGCCCAAAGCAAGGACCAACTTTAACTTGAAGCGAGTGAAAAAATCCCATTCTATCCTGTACCTAGAAGAAAAGAAAAAACAAATATTAGTGATGAATGTGAATAATTAACAATTGGATCTGATGGCTTGAGTTGCTTAGCATGTGGCAGATGATGGTGAGAAATGTATAACGAATATTCTTAAACATTTTCATGAGATTTATGTGAAATATATAATACATATAATTATATATAGTTATATACTATATATAATATCATAATTATATATGCATAATATAATTACTGAGCAGATAAGGCAGAGGGATATAGCACACTGTAAAAAGAAAATTTACTCTTCTTTGTCCTCAAGGTCCTTGCAGTTTACTGAAAGAGGGTATTTCAAAAAACAAGAAAATAATTTGTTTCAGATAGATAAAACACTTTAATATTTCTTACCCCGATCCTCAATATCAGAATATTTCTTGAAAAACATTTAAAATAAATTTGTTTTTAAGTTAAATTGAACAAAACTTGAAAATAAAACCCAAATGTATCAATATCAATTTTGTAAATGCTTTTATTTAGCTACTATAGGGAATTCTCAGGCCCTCTTTGAGGTGTGTGAAATAATGCTAAATTGTCACATTGTTTTTCTTTGGAAACAACATATGGATGCAGGGATAAAAGCACAGAGCTATCTTATGTGATTTATGAGGTTCTCTGCTTACCCAAGGCTCATTCTTGTTCTCTCGTTCCCCTTTAGTAATATACCTGGGTCATTTCCTAAGTATTTTAAGATGGTGTTCACTTTATGCCTGTCCTAATATATTTACAAATACTGCTCATGTTTTCTTCCAAAGATTCTGTTCCAATCACAGATTTATTGCTCCCTACATGGCTAAATTTCAAACAGAACTATGTCAGTAATGATAATTGTAGTAGGCAAGGAATGGGATAAAGAAAATGAAGCAGGAAATAAAATAATTCCTCTTCTCTGCCTTTGAGGTTTTCCTAAAACATTTTTATGGCCACAGTCAAGGTAAATAAATTCACTATTCAATAGTAAAATGCTATAGGTAAACTTGTAACAGTTGAAACATGACTAGTTTTCCCAATTTTGATAGTTTTGGCTTCTCTAATCAAATAAGTAAATAAAATTTCTCAATTCACCAAGCAATCACCAGCCAATATGAGGGCTATATCCTGTCTGGCCACCTACATCTAAGGATGATATACTTTTTTCAGAAATTTAAAAGTTCAAGTTAGTGAAAATACAATGTGAGTTGGTTAAACCAAAACTAACGCTTTTAAAGGATAGTTTCTATAAAATTTTAGTTAAATGTATGCATGTGTGTATGCATTTATTTTTTTATTTTCTCATGATGAATAAGCCAATTAATGCTTGATAAAATATATAACTTTAATTTGTTGAGACAATTGTTTCAATATCATTAACTCTATTTCTGCTGAATCACACTGTGAAAAATAACCATTTATAGTGATGGAAACTACCATTTCAAATTTTACTTTCTATTGAATATATATATCATTATATTAAATAATAAAAGTTTTTTACAAAATTGTGAAAATCAGGTCTTTTATTTTTTCTGATAAATAGTGCAAAACCTAGGCAGAGTGCAGTAGCTCATGCCTATTATCCCAGCACTTTGGTAGGCTGAGGCAGGCAGATCATCGGAGGTCAGGAGTTTGAGACCAGCCTGGTCAACATGGCGAAACCCAGTCTCTACTCAAAACATAAAAATGATCTGGGCGTGGTGGCGAATGCCTATAATGCCAGCTACTAGGCAGGCTCAGCCAGGAGAATCACTTGAACTCGGGAGGTGGAGGTTGCAGGGAGCTGAGATCTTACCATTGCACTCCATCCTGGGCGACAGAGCAAGACTGTCTCAAAAAATAAATAAATAACCTTTTTTTTTTTTAAAAAAAAAAACAAAACCTTAAACAAATAGCACCAATGCCTTTATAACTATTACATTGTCTGGAGACCAAATCCCAAGGTGGCTACTAGCAGTTGTTCTACTATTAGTCTTAAGACTAATTCCATAGGACATGATAATTAGTATAAAATGTCAGAAATAATTTGATATATTTTAAATAAATGATGTTCAAGTTATGTTAACTGGCCAAAAATATTATACATGTTTCCCTGACCTCGTTGCTTGAAGTATTTAAGAACTTGATGAATGGAGCAGCATAGTGGAATTCTAGCTGTAAGATTCCATTCATTCCACATTCCTAGTTCTGTAAAGGTTTCCATTTCTTGCTCCACTGAAAAGTTTCATCTCAACCTGACACTGAGCTTTTCATACAAAGTACCTCGAGTGCTCAGGATAGAGAGCTATTTCCCAGTGCAGAACAGACTTGTAAGTGCAAAGTTAGTAAGGAGTAAGTGTAAAGTTACTATTGGTTCATTTTGTTTTTATTCCTCTGAATGAACAACTGGACCATTCTTCCTGTCCTCACCTTCTGAGACCTTTCCTGATTCCCTCATTAGGATTTAGATATCCCATCTTAAGGAAGCTAGAAGCCATAGGAATTACCTCATGGCACTTAAATCAGATGTTACGTTTAATATGCTTGTTTCTTTACTACACTCCCCATCCCACCATTAAACTCATTTGTTGTGTAAATTAATACATAGATAATCATACTTTACGTGGCCTGGAATTTTGCCTAGAGATAATCAGAAGTAACTACCCATATGCATCATAATCTTCTATAGGAAGACAAGAAATGCTCAACAACATCATGACATTTTGAAACTCCTTATTTTTCCTCTTTACTCTTTCTCATGCCTCAGGCTGTCTTGCTGGTTCAGTCCAGATTAACTGGAACTTGTTAATCGACTCCACCATTCATATCAAAGTATAAAAGAATAAGAGCAGCTGAAGATCATACTACTCTCTGGAGATGTGTTAGAGTGAGTCAAAGCCTTTCAAAATGAATTAATTTATTATAGTTAGATCGTCAGAATCTAAGAGACATCATTTGAAGAATATCTGGGTCTTCTCACCATTTCTGGAATCCTTCCTTCTAGGTGCATATCTATACTTCCTAATATGTAAGGGTAGCCTTAGGAAAGGTTTAGTTCTGGTATAGACTAATCACAATATGCAATCATAATTTGCATTTTTAATGATTTTTTAAAAAAGAGCTGGGCTTTCTCATCATTCTTGGACTTCTTCCTTCTAGGTGTATATCTATACTTCCTAATATATAAGGGTAGCCTTGGGGAAGGTTTAGTTCTGGTATAGACTAACCACAGTATGCAATCATAATTTGCAGTTTTAACAATGTTTTTTACATATTATAGAAATTATGTGAGGTCTCCAATTGTTTACATGAGCCATGCTACTAGGATCTTGTTTTCCATTCTGTCTAAATTTTTCTCCCTGTTAAGGTGGCTGTATTATCCCAGCTCCTGGTATGTTTGCACCCACTTTCTACTTCCTCTTGAGTGTGGGTGGGCCTGGTGACCTGTTTCCCAACAATTGAACATGTCACAAGCTATAGGATGGCACTCCAGGGATTTCATTCCATTTCACATGACTGTCTTGACAGCAGACTTGCCCCAGTCTCTCTCTTTCTTTCTCTTCTAAAACAAACAAACAAACAAACAAACAAACAAAAACTGCCATGAATTCCATATACACAAAGAAATGGATTCTGCAAAGAATCCAAGGGCAATCTATAACCTTACTGACTTGAGATCCTGATGAGGACCCAGTCCTGGCTGCCACCTGGATTGCCCTATGCTATCCTAAACAGAGGACCCATCCAACCTGTATCTGGACTCCTGACCCACAGAAGCTGTGAGAAAATAAATTCATGGTTTTTTTGTTCTTTTTTTAAGCTTCCAAGTCCGTGGTAATTAGTTACGCAACACAGACAGCTAATACACTACTTTATTCTCTGATTCTAGACCACTGTCAAGATATAAAACATCCTACAAATTGCTTGGAACTACTAAACCACGGATAGTGACTGTGACTTTTATACTCAGAGCAGCTGGTTTTAGGAAATACCGGTAACTACCAGGGGAACACATTTTACCCCTATATACACAAAAAACATATGTGAGATGTTACAATAATGTTTCTTTTCTTATTGATGTTTAATATCCATATCTGCTTAATAGCCAGCGGCGGTAAATGGACCCATCTTGTAAAAAGGCTTCAAGGGGAAATAAATTAAAAGTGCAGTATAAGCATTAGGCACAAATTTCCTTTATATGGTGTTGCACTATTGCCATATCTGTCCATGTGTCTGTCATGGGTTAAATCAAAACATTCCTATAAACATTTTCTGCAAAATCCTGAATAACTAAGAAGCAAGGGAACAGTTACATAAAATGCTAAACGGGCTCATAGTGACAGGCATGACTTTACTCCTTTACCAATTTCATCTAAGCTTTATGTATTCATTTATTTACTTATTTTGTGCTATTTTCAAGTCTGTTTTCTCCCTTCCCCCACCACCCTTTTAGAGATAAGTAGTTGAACAGCCCCTAAAGGCAGTTGTGATATGGTGGCCTCACCATGAAATTGTTGTTTTCCAAGTTTTTCTACAATGCTTTGCACTCAGCAACTTAAATCTAGCTTCTTCTTTTTAGAATCATTTTCCTTCACGCCATGTACCCTCCTCAAGTGGATTACTTATATTCCACTGAAGAGTTTTCCAGGCTACTATATTTAGAGTCACTGATATTTTATTTTCTCACTCAGAAATACAGTTCCGTTTCATTGAGGACACACTTTACATCTGTAAAAACATCTTGACCACATGTAATCTAACAATGTTGTTAGCTCCTTTTATCTTGCATTGTTTCAAGACGAGTTTTGAAAAGAATAGCTTTCTAATATGGTTATGTGGTAAGCAGAATAATGCCCCTTCCCAAAGATATCTACTTCTTAATTCCTAGAACCTATAAATATGTACTTTACACACAGTAAAAGGGACTTTGCAGATGTGATTGAGTATCTTGAGATGGGGAGATTATCCTAGATTATCTTATTATGCCTAATGTATTCACAAGGGCTCTTATAATAAAGAAACTCCTAGATAGAAGATGGAAGCAGATTGAGCCTGAGAGATCAAGGCTACGGTGAGCCGCGATCGCACCACTGCACTTGAGCCTGGCCAACAGCACGAAAAGCTGTCTCAAAACAAAAACAGAACAGAGAATAAAAGAAAATTGAAGCAGAGACTAGAAAGAGGGAAAAATTCTATGCTGCTGACTGGGAACATAGAGAAGAGGGAGGTAGGAGCTAAGAAATGTAGGCATCCTCTAGAAGCCAAAATGGAAAAGAGAAGGGTTCCCTCCCAGAGTCTCAAAAAGGAACACAACCCTTTGGACCCATTTTAGATTTTTCACCTCCAGAACTGTAAAAGAATAAATGCATGTTGTTTTGAGCTAAATTTGTGATAATCACCGCAATAGGAAACTAATACAATTTATAACAAAATGCTAAAGTTAGTTTAGAGGGTTCAGAAATTGAAGGATCTTATGGACTTCCACAATCTGAAAGATTCAAGGTGACTAAGTATCTCTCTTTGACGTGTGGAAAGGTTTATAACTTTTGTCTTTCTATAGTTGATAACATGCTTTGTTCTTAGAGTAAAAGCATCTCGTTTATGGGTTGGCATAGCCCATACTAGGGATGTGTGCTATTGCCTCACAAAATTTAAGGCCTACAGCCCTCCACCAAGGACATGTTTTTGAAAATAGTTTAAGCAATAATGAAATCAACAGATTATCTGGATCTGGATAAGATGAACATTGAAGATTTTGCCAGAAGCCTGTACCAAACTTGTGGGGACTGTCATTTTGTATTTGTGTGGAGACTTCTCTGCTCTACGAATTTCCTTCCACAGGGAAGAATGTCTAGACCCAGGGCACATCTAGTCAAAACTCTGTTACCAGATTGAGCACACGGAAGAACATGAATCCTTCTTGACTTATGGCAACAGCAAATGCAACAACAAAATAAAATTAGAGCTCTAACCAAAGAAGGCCATTTAATAGAAAGTTTACAGATATTGCATAAGAGGATACACATCTTATTCAGGTGAGGATTTGATGATGTTGTGCTTCGCTTAATAGACCATTGGAGACAATAGTGTCTAAATCCCATCTGGTTCTCATGATAAAGAAAGTTAAACTGTAGGTGGGAGTCAAGGAAGAGGGCCTCGGAATTTTTCTTTAGCAACTTGATTTTCCTCTACAATTTGAGAAAATATGTGAATTAACTCTTCCTTGGATAGACATCTTGAAAGTTCCCTATCAGAGCTGAAACCTTCCTTTCTGTGACTCAAAACCTAAGCTTACCATATTAAGGACACATGCCTTTGCAGAATTACCATAATAATTCATAAATACAAGAATCCTTGTGTTTATGGTATAAGCACATAGGTTCCCTTAATGCCTATCTCACTCCAGTTTTGAATTGATACTTTTCTTCTGTGTACCATAATAAAATTGGAGCTCAAATACAGCCCAGTTATATGTTGGCTTTTCCATTGTTTGTGGGGGGAATCTCAGAATAAAATAAACAGATTAAGTGATAGACTCCTATTTCAATTATAAATAAATTTTATGAAGACATGACTTCATGTCCAGGATAATTAAAAAATTGCTTATGCTTCTCCAAATCACTGTAAAAAATTGCTTCACTGGAAGTAATTCTTTTCCACTAAACTGTGTTTTGAAAAATTCATATGTAAAGTTTGATTAAGACCATGTTTTGCCTTTGAAGAGAAAGAAAAATCATAATCTATAAATATTAAGAAAAATAGGTTTGTTGTACATATGCTTATAAACAAAATAGCAAGTTTGGTGTCTCAAGGCAACAACCTCTGAGATATTTTGGTTGGTGACTCAGATGTGGAAGGAGTAGGTAGCATTCTTCTCTGATCCTAGTTGTGTTACTACAGTCATTGAGTGAACTTAGTCAAATATAATACTGTAGGCAGCCCACTCATTCCACTTCATTAATGAAATAGAATTGGAAGAGGCTGCCTCTGAATGTATTTCAACATCGAAGACTTCTTATTCTGTTCTAAGAGGAAGGCCATCTCTGTCTCAATCCTGACATTGTTTTTATCTTTGTTTTTTTTTTTTTTTTCTGCATCTGGAACACACACGAATTTAGCTGGCATTTCTCATCTGTGTAGTTTTAGTATTTTGTAACTATTCCTGTCTTTTGCCATACCCTACACCTCACTTTCTCTGCAAGACAAACAAACAAACAAAAAATAAAACCTGGAATTTAGTAGAGTCAGAGAAAACAAATTCTAGTCTCATTTTGAGAACTTTATCACTTTTAGTTATAGGAAGAGATTAAATGTATACTAATACTTTGGGTGTCATTAAGTAAATAAAATTGAATGTTGAATCTTACCAAGATTGTTATCAATGGCCAACAGGCCTCTCTTCTGAGCTGTATTCAAACAATCTATTTTATGCATCCTAACTTTTGTGCTCCTAGGTCTGTTCACTCCAAGGAGGGTATGTTTATTTTCTGAATTGCATGACTGCCCTTTAGGCAGAGATCTTTCATTACCAATTCTGGTGAGCACACTTATCTGATACAGTATCAATTTAGCTTGCTGGAACACCAAAATGTCATTTTGATTTTAATATCTTCCTCTTAAAAAAACCTTACATATATATACACATATATATGTGTGTATATATACATATATGTATATATACATATATATGTATATATATTTTTTTCGAGATGTAGTCTCGCTCTAGCCCAGACTAGAGTGCAGTGGTGTGATCTCTGCCCACTGCAACTTCCACCTCCCAGGTCCTAGTTCAAGCAATTCTCTTGCCTCAGCCTCCAGAGCAGCTGGAATTACAGGCACGTGCCACCATGCCCAGCTGATTTTTGTATTTTTAGTAGAGATGGGGTTTCACCATGTTGGCCAGGCTTGTCTTGAACTCCTGTCCTTGTGATCCTCCCGCCTCTGCCTCCCAAAGTGCTGGGATTACAGGCGTGAACCACCGTGCCCATCCATTAAAAATATGTATTTTTATATACTGTTTTAAACTATAAATTACATATAATTTATATATAAATCATACTGTTTAAAAATATATTATTAAAGGAAAACATGCTAGACAAATCTCTATATATGGCTAGTCTGCTTACTAGCTAGTGTGTTTGCTTCCAGAAATAACTTACATACAATAAACTACTCTGGACAATTATCAGAAAAGCTAATTGATAGAGCATTTGAGGCTGAAAGAATCTAAAATCTCACTAATGTTTATTTTGTGTCTGAAATAGCAAAGTATTCTTGATGTTTAGGTTTTTGTGTTTTGATGGTAAGCAAACATGGTGAACAAATACATAAGTTTATTGTGAAAATGGCAGTTTATTAATGAAATACCAAAATTAAATTTATACTTAGTCATAATATTCAGTTCATAACACACTTTCATAACTGGTCCATAAATGGTTCATTTTTTGTCTCTCTGTCTCTCCTTTTTTTTCCCTCTCTCTCTCTCTCTCTCACACACACACACACATCCATACCCACACCCATACCCACACACACCTGTGAGCCTACTGTCGAAAATGAGAGCTAGAATAGTCACAATAGATTATATCAACCTGTCTTTCTTCTCATATCTCTGCTTTTGCCAAGTGATGTATCTTTTTATTGTTTTCATAATTTCTGTGATGTTACTTAATATAGCTTTGGCATAAACATTTTGTCAATATGTACACATATATTATTTAGTTTTAGGTGTTTTTAACTTTATCATTAAAGGTAAGATGCTGTAAATAATCTTTGGGACGATATTACTGTCACTTTATATTAAACTGTTACAATTCAACCATATTATAAAATATAGTTGTATCCATTAATTTCTTTTCTAGATATTTCATTGTTTTAACACAGAGTTTCTCAACCTTGATAGAACAATTGAGGTTTGGGGCTGATAATTCTTTGCTGAGTGTCCTTGTTCATTATAGGATATTTAGCAGCACTTCTGATCTCTACCCACAAGATGCCAGCAGCATCCCTCCAGTTGTGACAATCAAAAAATGTCCCTAAACATTTCCAAATGCCCTCTTGGGAGCAAAAGTCACCAGAGGTTGGGTACTACTGATTTGAAATATCACAGTTTGTTTATTCATTGCATTGCCAATGTGTTCCTGCGGGGTGCTTTTTTCCCCAGATTTTGTATCATTCTGGTGAACTTTCTGAACTATTCTCCTGATATGCATCTTGCAAAAGTTTTTCTGAGGAGTGAAATTGCTTGCTTGTAAGGCATATAATCATAGATCTTCACTTAAAAAACGTCAAATACTTTTCCAAAATGCCTGTACTGAATTGCCCTTCTACCTGCTTTGGGAAGAGGGCCTTTGATTCACAATTTCTTTAACTCTCAACTTGTCAAATTTAATATTTGCCAAGGCTAGTTGAACAATTATAAAACAGTATCATACTGTGGTCCTAATTTACATTTCCATGATTACTAAAATTAAACATTTCCTCATAAAGACTGAACATCTTACAGTCTTATAGTCCTATTTTCCACTTGTGTATTGTATTCTGTTAAATAGTGCCTTTGCCTGTTTTTTTTTTTTCTCTCTCTCTCTATCTCATCTAATTTTTTCTTTTAACACTTGGTTAGTTATATATGTTACAAATATTTTCTCTCAGTTTATAACTGTACTAGTCCATTTTCATACTGCTATAAAGAACCTCCTGAGACTAGGTAATTTATAAAGGAAAGGGGTGTAATTGACTCACAGTTCCACCTGGCTGGGGAAGCTTCGGGAAACTTACAATCATGGCAGAAAGGGAAGCAAACATGTCCTTCTTCACATGGCAGCAGAAGAGAGAAGAAGGAGAGCAGATGAAAAGGGGAAACCATTTATATAACCATCAGATTTTCTGAGAACTTACTCTCTATCAGGAGAATAGCCTGGGGAATACTACACCCATGGTTCAATTATCTGCACCTGGTGCTGCCCTTGACACATGGAGATTATTACAATTCAAGGTGAGATTTGGGTGGGGACACAGAGCCATGTAATTTCAACCCTGGCCCCTGCGAAATCTCATGTTCCTACATTTCAAAATACAATTATGACCTTCCAAGAGTCCCCCAAAGTTTTAACTTATTCCAGCATTAACCCAAAAGTCCAAGTCCAAAGTCTCATCTGAGGCAACACAAGTCCCTTCCACCTATGAGCCTGTAAAAATCAAAAGTAAGTTAGTTACTTCCTAGATACAATGGGAGTACAGGCATTGGGTAGATACACCCTTTCCAAGTGGTAGAACCTGGCCAAAATGAAGGGGCTACAAGTCCAGAATCCAGCAGGGCAGTCAAATCTTAAAGCTTCAAAATACTCTCCTTTGACTCCATGTCTCACATCCAGGTCACACTGATGCAAGAGTTGGGCTCCCATAGCTTTGGGCTGCTCTGCCCCTGTGGCTTGGCAGGGTTTAACTCCCCCATCTCTAGGCTGCTTTCATGACTGATATTTAGTGTCTGTGGTTTTCTCCAGGCACATGGTGCAAGTTGTTGATGGATCTACCATTCTGGAGTCTGGGGGACAATGGCCCTCTTCTCTTAGCTCCACGAGGCAGTGCCCCAGTGGGGACTCTGGGTGGGTGCTCCAACCTCACATTTCCCTTTGTCACTGCTCTAGCAGAGGTTCTCTATGAGGGCTTCACCTCTGCACCACACCTCTGCTTGGACATCCAGGCATTTTCATACATCTTCTGAAATTTAGGCAGAAGTTCTTAAACCTCAATTCTTGACCTCTGTGTGCCAGCAGGCCAAATCCACATTAAGCCACCAAGGTCTGGGGCTTACACCCTCTGAAGCAATGGCCTGAGCTGTACTTCAGCCCCTTTCTAGCCACAGCTGGAACTGAAGCTACTGGAATACAGGGCACCATGTCTTGAGGCTGCATGGACCAGGGGGTCCTGGGCCTGGCCCAGAGAACCATTTTTCCCTCCTATGTTTCAGGGCCTGTGATGAGAGGGGATTCCTTGAAGATCTCTGACATGTCCTGGAGACATTTTGGCTCCTCGTTACTTATAGAAATTTCTGCAAGGGACTTGAATTTCTCTCCAAAAAATGAGTTTTTCTTTTCTACTGCATCATCAAGCTGCAAATGGTCCAAACTTTCATGCTCTGCTTCCCTTTTAAATATAAGTTCCAATTTCAGATCATTTCTCTGAAGTTCAAAATTCCACGGATCTCTAGGGCAGGGGAAAAATGCCACCAGTCTCTTTGTTAGAGCATAGCAAGAGTGACCTTTGCTCTAGTTCCCAAGAAGTTACCCATCTCCATCTGAGATCACCTCAGCCTGCACTTCATTGTCCATATCATTATCAGCAATTTGGTCAAAGCCATTCAGCAATTCTCTGGAAAGTTCCAAACTTTTCCATATCTTCCTGTCTTCTCAGCCCTCCAAACTGTTCCAAACCTTCCTGTTACCCAGTTCTAAAGTAGTTTCCACATTTTCAGGTATCTTTATAGCAGCACCCCACTCTACTGGTACCAATTTGCTGCATTAGTCCATTTTCGTACTGTTATAAAGAATTTCCGAGACTGGGTAATTTATAAAGGAAAGAGGTTTAATTGACTTACAGTTCCACATGGCTGGGGAGGCCTCAGGAACTTACAATCATTGTAGAAGGGGAAGAAAACACAACCTTCTTCAAATGGCAGCAGGAGACAGAAGAAGGAGAGCTAAGCTAAGGGGAAAGCCCTTTATGAAACGACCAGATCTTGTGAGAACTTACTCACTATCACGAGAATAGCATGGAGGAAACCATCCCCATGATTCAATTATCTCTACTTTGTAGAGATAATTGTCCCACCCTTGATACATGGGATTTTTACAATTCAAGGTGAGATTGGATGAGGACATAGCCAAACCATATCTATGACCTACATTTTTAGTTATTTGAGGTGCCTTTTTATGAACACAAGTATTATGCTTTAATATAGATAAATTTTTATTTTTTTTAGCATTTATTATTTTTTTGTTAAAATAGCTTTTCCTAACCAAAAGTTAAAAAGGTATTTGTATTTACCCATATTTTCCTAAGTACTTAAAAATTTTGCTTTTTACAATTATATTGTAGTATAATTGGAATTGATGTATTTTGTTAGACAAAAATCTTATTTTTTTGTTGTTTGTATTCTCATATGAGTAGCTATTTTGTTCTGCTTCAATTTTAGAATAGATTTTCCATTCTCCACTGACACAACATGGCTCTTCCTTGATAAAAGAATATTCTATACATACATGTTTGTTTCTGGGTTTGTAATTCTATGCCATTCATCAATTCATATATCTATGTGCCAGTCATCTCTTAATAATAAATATTGACATATACAGGACAAATATGCTACCTTAATCTTTTTAAGGAAAATTTCCTCCAGATGTATCTGGATTATACTTGGTCATTGGGTAATTCATGTAAATTGTAAATTCACCTCAGAATAGTTCTATAATTTTAAGATTTTTATCAAAATTACACTAAAATTTAAGATAAATTTGAAGAAATTTTATATATTTATTAAATGTAATCTTTACTAAATTAATTCTATTAATTCTTCCCATATATAAACATTGTACATCTCTTCCTTTGTCTTCTTTAATTTCTCTCAGTAAAGATTTATAATTTATCCCTTGTAAATCTTGGATATTCTGGTTATGTTTACAACTAAGTATTTTACCTTATTATAATTTTGGTTGATAACATGTATTATGTTTTTAAAATGATTTTCTCTTGATATTTGTTGCCATTTTATATAATTGAAATATTATCAATTTAAGTGTCAAATATTAATTTCAGATCCAGTCACTTAGTATTTATAATAATTTGTGATTTTTTTGTTAGTGAGTAGACAGTAATATGATTTACAGAAAGTTAAAGTTTTATATTTCTTCTTCTTTTTCCTAGGCTCTACAATGGTCGCACAAAAAAATATCCACATTCTAATCTCTGCAGTCTGTGAATAATATCTCATATGGCAAAAGAAGACTTTGTAAATGTGGTTAAGGATCTTGAAATAGGGGTATTATCCTGGATTATCAAAGTCGGTCTTAAATGCAATCACAATTGTGCTTGTAAGATAGAGAGGCAGAAGGGGATTTCACACAGATACAAGAGGAAAAAGTGATGTGATCATGGAGGCAAAGATTAAAGCAAGGTGTTAAAATCAATAATTCAAGTAATTTAAGTAACAAGCCAAGGAATGCTGACAGCTACCAGAGGAGGCAAATAATGAATCTTCCCTGCAATCGTTAGAGGGAATGTGGCTTACTGACATCCTGATTTTGACCAACTGCGAACCATTTCATAATTCTGGCTTCCAGAACTGAAAGAGAACAAATGTGTGTTGTTTTAAGCCACCATATTTGTGGTAATTTTTACAGCAGCCATAGAAAAATTGTTCTCTAATGTTATGCCATTTATTTCTCATTATTTTATTTGGCTTGCTAAGAAATCCCAGATCGTGATTAATAAAAGTAGAGATAACAAGTGTGTTGATTTTGGAAGAATATTCTAACATGTATATATTTTTCCACTTAAGCTGTTGTTTGTTGTGTATTTGTAGGTATATTCTTTAGTTAAAAGAAGTTTTATCTATTTCTAATTTACTAGAATTTATTAAATCAAGATTTTTTTCTATTTAAAGTAGGACACGGTATCTGCAGACTTATTATACTAAATTATATTTGTATTTTCAGAAGAAAGCCACTGATTATTAAGTATAATCTTTAAATATATTGTTGGATGTTTGCTATTACTTCTTTGGGATTTTTGCATCTATTTTTATAAGTGTAAGAGACCTATGATTTTTCTTTTTCTGAAATTTTCTGATTTGGGTGTCAATGTTACATTTGTTTCACAGAATAAAATAAATAGTGAATCTTCCTTTTGTATAATCTGGATGAGTTTTTATAAGATATGAATTAGTTTTTGAACATTGCCAAAACTCAACTGTAAAACCTCTGGACTATGAGTTCTCTTTGAGGGAAGATGTTAAATTACAGCTTTACTTTCTTAAGCATAGTACTACTGATAGATCCTGTCCCTTTTTCTGTCACTTTTGATAAGTTACATTTTTCTAAGATTTTATTTTTATTTTATCATATGTAAATTTTAGAAGTTGGGGGATAAAATTACATATAGAATACATACTATATTTTAACCTTTGATATCTGCAATTATGGCCCGGTTACATTTTTTTTGCCTTATCTGTAATTATATTCTTGAGAATGTTTTTTATTATATCCTTATATTAGATAACAATTTAACTGAATACAAACGTCTAGGGTCAATATGTAATCACGTCTCAATTTTTGTTTGCAATAATTTTTATTTGCATTTTCTTTAGTTTTATTTCTATGACTCTTTTCGGAGGTTACCTATTTTGTTACTCTTTTCAAATAGCCATACTTCAAATTTATTTTTTGCTACTAAGTTCTAATTTAATTCTGTTGAAATCAGAATTATAAAGTGGTTGATGGGAATTATAAATAGTTCTTTGAGAACAATTGTAATTTTTAAAACGTAATACACAATTTAATTTAAATATTTAGTGCATACTTGAAAACATGTAATTTCTAACTACTGAATGTACTGCTTTTTACATAACACATACTCTTTCTCTCTTTTTCCTCACCATCTCTTAAGTTGAATAAATCTATTGTTCACAACTTTCATATTCAACGTATAATAATTGAGGAGGCATAGTAAAATCTTCTACTCTGACACTGGGTTTGTGTATGTCTCTGTCATTATGTCAAATTTTGCTTTATATAGTTGAAGACGGTTTTATGAGGTGCATGCATGCTATTAATTTTATGTATTCTTACAAAATTAAGCCTAATGGCATAGTATAATAAAACATTAATATTTGCTGATGATTTTTGTTTTTAAAATAATTTTGCCTGCTGTAATACAATATCATGAACTATCTTGCTTCATAGTATACTGAATTTTTTTTTTTTGTCTTTCATTTTGCTTTGTATAACTTTATCTTCTATGTTTAGGCATATCTTCTTAACATCTTATAATTGGATTTTCTCATTTTCTACTTTAAAAAATCTAATCCAAATCTAGTTTTTAGCAACCTCATTTTGTCCTTTTATGTTTATTGTAACGTTAATACAATTGAGCAGCATTTTTTCTTCCATTTTACTTTTTAATTTTGGTTTGCCAAATTTTCCTTCCCTTATAATCCAATCTCACTTTAAAAAATGTAGTTTTATAGTTTCAGTTCGGTCCAGTCAACGTATTTTGTTCTTCTCACAATAATTTCCATCATATGTACAGGGTCCAGTTAGAATTTCAATTCTTGGTAACTATAAGTAGAATTTATACATTTCCTTTATTTGGTCTTAGCAATTGTTTAGAATATAATTGCCTTGAGGATGCTATGAGATTATCCTAAGTTCTTATTTGTCTTGCAGCATCTTTTCTTGCATTGTCTTGCAGAATTTTTTAACTTTGACTACAAACTTATTTTTATAACATACATTTAGAAGAAGACATTCTAAGGACTTATGTGCCTGAGACAGTTTTTCAGAAATTATACCCATAGATTTGAATAAATGTTTGCTAAATAAGTTCTAAGCTCCGAGTCATATTTTCTTTTTACTTAAAAAATATTATTATTCTAGAACCTTCTTTAATCCATGCTTGCTATTGAAGAGCAAGCTAGTTCTTTTTTTTCCCTTTTAGACTGCCTGTTATTATTCTTTAAAAGTTTTTGAAAGTTGTTTTGAATTTGTCTAGGTTTCAATTATTATTTTTATTGCTATTATCTGTTTGGTTTAGCATTTTTTACTCCATTTCAACTCAATGTTTTTGTCTTTAATTCTGAGAAATGTATCTTCATTATATCTCCAAATATTTTGTTGTCTCTATTTTTATTTGTCTGTCTTTTAGGGTTCTCTGTTATCTGGATATTGACCGTTCCTATTCTATCTTTTACAATTTAGCTTTCATTTTATAAGTTTCTATATTCTCTTCCACTTCATTCTGAGAGAGTTCCTAAATGTGATTTTCCAATTGATTATGTATTCTCCAGCTTTTTTCTATATATCATTTATCTCATCTTTTGTGTTCTTTATTTCAGTTTTTTGTTTTCATACTTAATTATTTAATTATTTGCTAAATACATTTTTATTTTATGTTACCAATATATTTCTGTATTTTTACTGCGTTTTTAATCTATATCTCAAAATTTTTAATACTTTTGCTCCTGATGATATCCAGTTTTTTAAGTCTGTAGTTAAAGTCCTCCTGAGCTCATATTTCCCTGGGAACTCTCAGTGTTTTTGTTCGATAATGCATCTAATAAAAGCTGTATCAAGTCTTTGTCAACCCAGGTGGTCTCAAAGAATGAGAAGGGGTGTCCCCATGTTGTAGATCCTCAGGCAAATAAACACTTCGTTTTTATCTCTTTTTGTTCTTTTTTAACCTCTTGCCTGTAGGGAAAGTGTTTATAAGTCTTTGCAGTACATCAGCATCAAGAGATTCATAATGGAAGAATGAGTGATTTCAATCTAGAGGCTAGTCATAGACAGGTGTTTCTTCATCTCTTCATAAGTTCAGGCCTTTGTCTTGGTCACAAATTATTCCTGCAGAAAGTTAAACCAGTGGTTGAGACAATGGTCTTGGTTTTTTGCAGTGAGGAGACAAGTATTTATTTTCCTAAACTAAGTAGAGCAGGTAAAGGAAACGGAAAAACTCAGACAACTCCAAAATGGCCCCCATGCCACTCTTCCAATTACAGCAACCACAGAAAACATTTCTAAACAGTCTTTCTTTTTCCCAGTTATTTGTTTATTTTTTCCCAAATCTTATTTTCCCTCCCTAGTTTCCTAGATGTTGATCTTTTAGGAGGGAAACATTAGTCTGGGCTACATTAAAACACACATTTTAATAGGTCTGTAAAATACATATTAATTGATACCTATCTTATTGCATTACTTTATTAATAAGGACATTAAGATTCAGAGAAGTTAAATAATTTACTTTACATCACAGAACTGCTAATGGAAGCTCTACCCTTAAAACTAGCAAGTTTCTTGAGTTGTGAGAGCCTGTTTTTCTTTCTTAGTAGTGCACAATGGAAGGAATCTTGGATACAATAAAATATAGTTATTATAAGTGTACTTTTTAATGAATACCTAGCCTATATGAATTTTATTATAATTAAACATAAAAGAACAGACATATAAAAAGAGGAAATTTGGTGAGCTTTTTGCCTCAAACATTCTAGCTTGTTTATCAGAAAGTTACATTGCATGATCTATAATTTATAAACCTATTCAAATATTTAAAAATTGGTAAAGTGAGAATAATTCCAGTAATTTTTTCCAATATGCTATTTCCTCATTTTTCTTCACACATGTCAATTAATTATCTTTATATTATTTTGAAGCATTTTAGAATTGTCACAATAAGGCAGAATATAGATTATGTAGTTCTTACAGATTTTTATTCATATACTGAAAACGAATACAATTTTTATTTGCACAAATATGCATGTTCT
Source organism: Theropithecus gelada (assembly GCF_003255815.1). Classification (NCBI taxonomy): domain Eukaryota; kingdom Metazoa; phylum Chordata; class Mammalia; order Primates; family Cercopithecidae; genus Theropithecus; species Theropithecus gelada. The sequence goes on along the minus strand of NC_037675.1, from coordinate 85,619,305 downwards.
TAAAAGTACCCAGAAGTATCATTTTGATAGGCAAATTTATTAAGTACAGCACATGCTATATTTTAAATGAGATAAAATGTGTCTTTTCAAAATCCTTTTCCCTTATTGTGCTAATTGACTTAACTTTTATCTCCTCTGTTGGAGTATTAACTCTTGCATCTGAATAGCCACATTTTAATTTTTTTAACCCTCAACCTCAGCATAGTTACTGCCACTTGATTGGTGTTCTGTAATTGTCTTATGATTGAACTAATCAATATAAAAATATAATTTTTAAAATTATATGTTATATAAATGCTCTATTCAAAATTTAAAATCTTTCAGAGAAGCAAACATACAGTATTCAATTCTAAGAGCCCAGTACAGTGCCTTTTACATACCAAAAAATATGGAATATAGCAATGATACATTTAAAAAGAAATATTTGATTATGATGTGAATACTGTAGACAATTCAATGACTTTTCTTCCTCATGAACTTATAATTTTAAGTGTATATTATATATGTAATTTTAAGTATGTTATATTTAATTTTTGTATATACATAATTGCATTTATATTAGTATATATATAATATGTACATGCATAATTTTAAGCATATATTATATATTAGTATACATACAATTTTATGTATTTTAGTATATATATTGTATATACATAATAGTATGTACATAATAGTATATACATATTATACATAATTTAGTTTATACATAGTTTTATGTATATATGATATATTTTATATATACACATAATTTCATCCATATCTCTATATGCCTATATATATAATTTAAAATGCCTCCTATATATATGTATATATGTAGATGAAAAATTATATGTAGTAGTAGAATATGTTACCTTTATCAAGTAGCATGATTCACACTGAGGTGGCAGATTCCAGTTTGGATGGCCTCATATCTTCATCTATAGGTCAGTGTACATATGTTGTACCCTGTACATATGTAAAACCTCATGCTTAAACCTCAGGCATAACTCAATATGCTGTGGTTCTGCTTCCGGACTCTTTTAAATATCAAGCTGGACTGAAACCAAATCTCAAGCTCAAGTCCTTCCCTTGGACACAGTAATAATGCTTCAAGACTTTCTTTCCATCCTATACTTACCAACACTCAAATAAACAAATGTAAATATGCCCCAGGTCCTCTTAACTTACTGTTAGCTTGTGAAGTAATATGAGCTTATCTATTCATAGTGAAGTATCAATTCTTATCAAAAATTTAGTGTGCCACTACTTCACTGTAATTTGGATTGTAATTTTGATCTAGAGACCAGGGAGAAAGAGGGAGCATTTCTACACTGTGCCTGTTTAATAGAAATTTCGGCACTCTGAAATGTTACTGGAAGATCTTTTGAGATGAAGTGGGCACTCTCATGTCTTTCAAATTATGACATCAGTGTCAATGTCTTTCAAAAATATTTGTTCACTTATTCTTCACATTAATTTTGATCAACTATATACCTCTTTACAGGTTAAAATATTTTTAAAGTGTTTTATTAACTATAAAGTAATAACAAATATTATCATTAATAGTGCTACTAAAAAGCAGTTAGATAACCTATTTTTTAAAAAATAACCTCAATAATATTAATATTTTAAAATGCATACATATGTATCTTATAAGTTACTCCAGGAAAAAAGTGTTATGCTAAATAGAACTAGTGTTCTCATACAGAAAACAAGATGTGGAACCCTCAAATAGAAATAGAAAAGGTTACTAAATGAAAAATGTACTTTTAGCCAGTAAAAATTGATCTATTTCTCCAAATTTTAGATTAATGTAATTAGTTTCTTTGGTAAAAGAATATGAGAACTGTCAAATTAAAATAGATTGTTCTCATATTTTAAGTCACTTTAGTTTGTAAGTTGATGTGGTTAGTTGTTTGTGTCAACTTGACTGGACCATGGAATGCCCAGATATTTGGCTAAACATTTCTGTGTGTGTCTGTGCAGGTGTTTCTTAATGAGATTAATATTTGAATCAGTAGACAGAGTAAAGCAGACTGTCCTCCCCAGTGTGGGGGAGCATCATCCAGTCAGTCAAAACCCTGAATGGAATACAAAGGCAGAGGGAGAATTTGCTCTACCTGCCTGACTCGTTGAGCTGGGACATCGGTCTTCTTCTGCCTTTGGACAGGGACATATACCATAGGACCCCCAGTTCTCAAGCTTTTGGACTTGGATAGAAATCACGCCAAGAATTCTCCTAGTTCTCAGAGCTTTGGACTCAGACTGGAACTACACCATGGGATTTCCTGTGTCTTTAGCATGCAGATGGCAGATCATGGGACTTTATAGCCTTGATGACAATGTCAGCCAATTACCCTTAATCTCTCTCTCTCTATATATATATATATATATGTATATATATAGCAGCTTTATTCATAATTGCCAAATTCCCATGTATATATGTGTGTGTATTTGTGTGTGTATTCCCTATTATTATATATAATAGATTAATAATATATATTAATATAATATGTAATACATATTATATTAATATAATATATAGTACATTATATATAATTAAATATATGTAATTATATATAATATACAATATATTATATTATAATTATATAAATTGCAAATATATATCACATTGTAATTATATAAATATATTTAATTATATATAATATATAATATATATATTCCCAATGTGATATATCTATATCTATATATCTATATCTATATCTATATATCACATTGATATACATATGGTATGGTTTGTTTGTGTCCCCATCCAAATCTCATCTTGAATTTCCACGTGTTCAAGGGACCTGGTGGGAAGTAATTGAATCATAGAGGCAGGTCTTTCCTATGCTGTTCTTGTGATAATGAATAAGGCTCATGAAATCTGATGGTTTTATAAGGGGGAGTTACCCTGCACAAACTCTCCTTTTGCCTGCTGGCATCCGTGTAAGACATGACTTGCTCCTCCTTGCCCTCCACTGTGATTGTGAGGCTCCCGCAGTTATGTGGAACTGTAAGTTCAGTTAAGCCTCTTTCTTTTTTGAATTACCTAGTCTCAGGTATTTCTTTTATCAGCAGCATGAAAACGAACTAATAAAAAATGATACATACATACCTACATATATATACACACACATATATGTATATATGTATATTCCCTATTGTTTCTCTTTTTCTAGAGAACCCTGACTAATAAAGCGAATTTCTACAAGTTCCCATTTAAAGTTAATTAAATTACTGAATTAAAATAGTAAAACGGGCTGGGGCAGTGGCTCACACCTGTAATCCCAGTACTTTGGGAGGCTGAGACGGGTGGATCACGATGTCAGGAGATCAAGACGATCCTGGCTAACACGGAGAAACCCTGTCTCTACTAAAAATACAAAAAATTAGCCGGGCGTGGTGGTGGGTGCCTGTAGTCCCAGCTACTCCAGAGGCTGAGGCAGGAGAATGGTGTGAACCCGAGAGGTGGAGCTTGCAGTGAGCCGAGATTGTGCCACGGCACTCCAGTCTAGGTGACAGAGCGAGACTCTGCCTCAAAAAAAAAAAAAAAAAGAAAGAAAGAAAGAAAAAAGTAAAATGGATATAATTTGAATTTCTGATCTATTAAAAATAGTGACATTTTTGTTATGACAGGTTTTAAAATATAACCAAATGAATTTGAGTGATCTCACAATTTCAAAACTAATGCCACTCATTTTTTTGTCAGAATTGTAAAATTGTATTTTCCTCATATCAACATTCTTATTAACACAGCTTGATTGAAAGAATTCTGACCATAAGCACGTTGATTATTTCTCTTTGGAACTGGTGAAATCAGAAAAATAAAATACTTATTTTGCGTACATAGGATCAACAATATTCACTTAATGTGGCCTTATCTGTTTATATTAAAAGGTTTTCTTCTGGCAGTCACTCATTTTTATTAAGTAAACATCTAATAAATAACTTATCTTCAAAATATACAAAGAATCCTTCAAACTCAATGATTAAAAAAAAAAAACTACTCAAGCATGGGCAAAATAGTTGACAAATACCTCACACAAAAAGATATACAGATGGCAAAAAAGTGTTCAAAAATATGTTCAACATCATTTTTTTCACTAGAGAAATGAAAATTAAAATAACAATGAACACCACTATAGGGGAAAATAAATTCCACCTCCATCCTCTTGGAGCCCTGGCTGGGCCTAAGAATTAAATTCTCTTTAGACAAATTAACAGGAGAAAATCATACAAATTTATTTAATAAAAGCTTTTGTTTTTGTTTTTTGACACGGGCACTTTCATAAAGGTATAAAAGTCCGAAGAAGCAGTTAGAGTCCATCACTTCACTTAGGTATTAAATTACACAAAGTATAAAAAACTGTGAAAAAGCAACTAAATTATGTGAGGAGGCTTAAAATATAAGTTATTTTAACAAGATCTGTAAAAAATTCTGTGAGTCACAATTTTGCACCCTTATGCTAAAAGTGGTGCATATTTCACATGGGAATTTTATATCTAGGTTTAAAGAAAGAGCAAGAAGGAAGATCGCAGTGAACTTAGTGCACCTGCTATCCATATCAATTCAAATGGCTAAAATTAGAAAACAAACAAATACACAAACTGACAGTAGCAATGCTAGTGAATATTCAGAGCAACAGGAACTCCCATTTATTGCCGTTGGGAATGCAAAAAGGGAGAGTAGCATTGGAAGTCAGTTGGGCAATTTCCTACAAAGCTAAACATAGTCCTGCCACGCAATGCAGCAAATTGCACTCTGATTGATTTGAAAGCTTATGTCTACACAAAAACTTACGCATAAATGTTTATAGCAGCTTTATTCATAATTGTCAAAAACTAGAAGTAACCAGGGTGTCCTTAACTAGATAAACTGTGGTACAGCCATACAATGTAATATTATTCAGCAATTTTTAAAATACACAAATTCATATCTTAAAAAGACATGAATAAATATTCAAGAGCTATCTCTAAGTGAAAAAAAGTGATCTGAAATGACTACAGATTGTATGATTCAAATAATATGACATTCTGGAAAGAGCAAACAAAGAGATCTTAAAAAGACCAGTGGTTGCTAGGGATCCTAGGAAAAGAGGGAAAGATTAAATAGATGAGACATATGGAAATTTTCAGAATGAAGGAGTATTATGTATGATATGGTAATGGCAAATACAGGAGTTTATGCATTTGTCAAAACCTGCAGAATTTTACAGCACAAAGAAACATAATGTGAGAAAAAACTATTCAGGATGATGTAGGATCTCAGGATTGAATGCACACTGTGACAAAATGTTCTAACTGCATTACAAATAATTAAAACAACTTCACTGAAGGGGTCCAGGGAAAAGATGCTGACCTAAATAACTTTGGAAATTAGTGGAGTCGATATGAATAAAGGCAAAAGGAACTGTACATAATCACTCTATTCAAGTTGCTATATTAGCTTCCATTTGGGATGGGTTTACAATTCTAATACTGCTATACAGGTGTACTAAAAGTGAGCAATTAAGCACATACGTGGTACATGGAGCCATGTTTCTCACTGTTGGAGAGAGAAAGTTTACAGATACAGTTGGGAAAGGTAGGGAGAAGTCTAGAATGATCAGTGTGGTAACAAATTACAGATGAAGACATCAGTATGAACTAATATTTGGTTCAATGTAGCTACAGAGGGTAACACCCCCAAAATACTGGAAAATGTATATGTACACAGGGTTATTATGCACACATATATTTTCATGCTCTATCAGCTATGTTTATATAAAAGCAATGAAATCAGTATCAAGGAACACACCTAACACCCAGATCTTGATTATTAATACCATTCTGCAATAAAAGGAAGAAAAATGGCTGTCAAGCAGGATAAAGGTAGAAAATATACAACAGAAGCCTGGTAAAGTAGTACTCAAAATACACACACACTCTTACATTGGTGGGGATATGTCAAAGGGAGAAGCCTACTGAAAGAGCTCCCATTGGTCAAAGTTAGAAAAATTTGAGCTATAACGTAAATAAAGAGATATTTGATTATAACCCAACACAGAAAATAAATACCCACTGAAGTCTACTTTGACTTAAACGTGGTTGAATACATAAATAAATGGAAGAGAAGTGACAAATCTCCGATGTAGGAATCCAAATAATTTATGTAAAAAACTCTGCTCTTAAGGAGGTGAAACAAAACTCTTCACTCTTTAGTGTGAGATGGATACAGTGACCGCCTCTAAAGACACAACATGGAAATGGGAATAAGACAATAACTACACAATAGAGAAACCTGACAAAACACTTCAGCTAAAGAACAAGATCAAATCAACAGCCATAAATCATGTTTGTAACATGTACCTGCTATGGTTTGGATGTGTCTTCTCCAAAATCCAGGTATTGCCAATGTGATACTATTAAGAGGCGGGGCCTTTAAGAAGTGATTGGACCATCAGGTATCTCCCCTATTCATGAGATTAAGGACTTTAACAAAGGAGGCTTCATTCAGTGTTGGGCTAACTTGCCCTTCTGCCTTCTGCCGTGTGAGGACACAGCAAGAAGACCCTCACCAGACAAAATGCTGACACCTGGGTCTTGGACGTTCCAGCCTCCAGTACTGTGAGAGGTAAATTTCTGTTCTTTATAAATCCCCAGCCTATGATAGTCTTTTAATACAGCACAGACTATGAAAGTGCCCTTGGCGTGATGTGATGAAAATGGCACTTCTTTAATATGCTTTTTTTGCGAGAAACCCCTAACCCCATTCTAACCATAGAAAGCACAAAGTAAACAACAACAAAAAAAAGCATCAGAATAATTCCAAGAGAGACATTCTACAAAATACTCAACCAGTACCCCTCAAAGCTGTTGAGTTTATCAGATGCAATGAAGAAACTGTCACAGCCAAGAAGAGCATAAGGAGACATGACAAATAAATGTATTACAGTAACCTGGATAGAATCCTGGAAGAAAAAAAGAGCATTAAGTGAAATTTTAAAAACCGGTTTAAACTGTAAGCTTTAGTTAATCGTAATATATCCATCCTTTTTTTTTAATTGTAATAAATGAGCGATACTAATATAACATGTTAAGAACAGTGCAAACTCAGTGTGGGGCACATTGGACTCTGTGTACAATCTTCTTAATTTTTCTCTATATCTAAAAAATGTTCTAAAAAGTAAAGCTCAGTTTTTAAAAAGCAAGCAAAATAGTCCTGCCTTCATACAAGATAAATTTTGCACTTAGTATCCTCATTATACCTGTGAACAAGAAAAAAATACAAATTCTTTAAAGCAGCGAGAACATTTAAAACGTCTTTTATTGGCTTAAATTATATATTTACATATAATTTTATCTTGTTATTACACAAATTAATGATCAAAAGCCCCTTGTAATCAACATATCATATTTTACTACAAAAAATTACAAATTAATTTTTAAAATATTTTGTGAAATAATGGTGCTACATTTAAAAGGACTTTAAGTAAAATATTACTAGTCCACAATTGATTTATAAACATACAATACAAATATGAACTGATTTTGATTAAATCTAAAAAAGAGACTTTTCAAATGCATTTCAATGAAGTTGGACTGTTCTGTGTAAATGTGTGTGTGTTCTTGACTTCATGTATCAATGTGTTCAATGGTTGTGAAACATATTTTTGATAAGATTATTTTTCATTTTTCTAGATGTAAGAAAATACTGATGTAATTTAAATAAATTTTATTATAACAATGACAATCATGTTTTTTAATTTTTCTGTTAAAAGCTAAAATAATAATTTATCATTAAAAATTCTTTGTAATGATCTATCAACAAGTAATGAGTTTCTCCTTAAAGAGTGTTGAAAGAAAAAAATGTTAACCATATTATTTTCAAAATTATTTGTTATCAAGTCTTTAGTAGCATTTATTTCCTCAGAGTCTGGAAATTTTACCAAAAACAAGATCTTATCAAATGGCTGATTATGTATGTGACACTTTTATTTTGAAGCACCTCATTTAATCTAATACACTCAACATTTAAAATCTAAATATTAATTTTAATAAATTTTTATTATCATGCTATATTTTAACAAGATACTTTTATCACAGATTTTAAATTCATTTTGCCAATACTTTTACGTTTGAGATTTAGGTCATTCCAAATATGGGAATAATTATTACATTACCTACATGTTTAAGCAAATCTTTATGGTCAAGCTGATCAGAAAAATCAGGCTTACTTTTACTCTTAAAGAACAATTGATTCCATATTTCAATTGAAATACACACATGAATAAGCATTTTTTGTAAATATACACAACACATTTTATAATACAGATTACTAAAAATACCAACTTAAGTTAAAGAGAGAATTAGCTTTAGATTTCATAATAAATTACTGAACATATATTTATTTTTATTTGATTTATAATAAGTCAATGAAAGTGTAGCTATAATTGTGAGTTATTAAAGAGGTGAAAAGTATGATGCAAAGCATTTTTTTTGGTGAATGTGTATTATGGATGTGCTGGGCATTTGGGAATTAATTACTACATATGTGTACATTTACACATATTTATGCACATATAAATGTGTATGCATGCATATGTGTGTACTGTGTATGCGTATGAATTTATGCAGACACATGAATGTATTTTTACCTATCTACATATGCATGCATGTGCATATGTGTACCTGTATGTATATGGGTGTATAGACATATATGTGCCATTTTTATTATGAAGTCTCATAATCAAATTTTCATTCTACTTGATAAAAGAGAAAATCATATACTGCTAAAAATTATTGGCCCGGAAGAGAGTATATGTAGCCTATAATAGTAATTTTGTTTTTGTAAACAGATGGACAAAGGTGTAAAACATTTTATAAATTGAAAGAGATGAAGGCCATAACTGGAATAAATATTTAATAACCTCTTTAGAAAAAAATAGGATTTAACAACCTTATTTATTCTCACAAATATATGTATAAGAGATAAAATAATTTTTTGCTCATGGGTCTTAAATAATAAATCTTAAAATACTTTGGGGTCCAAAAAGTAAAGTATGTTTTGATGTAACTTCCTGATCACATTCTATGTCTTCTGAAAGCACTGTTCTACTCATGATAGACTACTATGGTCTGTTTGTGTCCCTCCAATGTTCATATGTTGGAATCCTAAACCTCAATTTGACAGTATGATATCAGACTCTTTGGAGCTACCAAAGAGCTACTTAGGTCATGAGAGTGGCATCATCCTACACGGAAGTAGTGCCATCATGAAAACACACAAGAGAGCTTGCCTCTTCTCTCTCTGCTGTCTGCCATGTGGGGACAAAACAAGAAGACAGTCATCTGCAAACCATGAAGAATTAACTCACTGGACACTAAAACCACCAGCACATTGATTTTTGAATTTCTCAGCCCCTGAAACATGTGAAATACATTTGTATAGCTTAAACTACTTAGCCCAGAGTATTCTGTTAATAGCAGCCTGCACTAAGAAATCAACCTAGTGATAAGTATCTTGGAAAGCATTTTAAATATATTTGGGAAAAAGGTCTGTATTTGTTCGTGGTAGGTTAATTTGATATTTCTGTATTTAAGCCGGGTAAATGATTAGTTTATGTTTCTATAAGGTGCCAACATCTGTACCTTATAGAACTATTTCTGTCAAACTAGAAAAGTTCTTATTATGAAGTGGGCTAAAATTTTAACAATCTACTATGTATAACATATTGTATTTAAGATTAACATATATTGGTTGGGTCAAGGTTTTTGGATTAAATCTGGGTGTTTGTGCTCTTCTAATGTCCATGTAAGTTAATTGTTTCAACACAGACAAAACTAGGCTGCCGAGAATAAGACTAAGCAAAGTGAGTGGTTTATATACAAGAGTTTCGTTTTTCCTGAATATCCTCATACAAATGAATTAACTTTGCATCATTCTGGGGCAGTGAGTAAAATCCATATGCATACTGTATGTTTCTTCCATTTTCAGTTCATATTGGCAATAATAACTTTCATGCAGCACTTTTCAAGGAAATTAATGACTGGTTGGAGTTAATGGACTAGGGAGCAACCCCTCCCAGGCAGTCATTAATCTCTAGAGATCCCTTGTACTGCAATTGCAATTGCTTAAATAAAAGCTTGCAAGAGAATTTGAAGAGAAATGCTAGACCTGTACATGTCACTATAGAACAAATGGCAGTTTCGATCCCAAATAAATCTCTAAATGAACAAATAATTTGTGTTTCAATTGTTCTGTTTCCTGAAATGCTGTGCAGCATTTATCACTTTTCAAAGTGCCAATGCAGATTGTATTTCTTCAGGATTCAATGCAGGATGGAATTATCCTAAAGTGGATTTTCACCTGAAGTAGTAGAATGTAAACAGCCCTTTAAAGAACTAATTTGCAATATTAGTTTTTTATATTTATAAATAACTTTAGAAGGCCCTTGGGGCCAAAGAGTTGTAACTTAAGCAAAACTGGCAGTAATTGAGTATGCGTAAAATGTCTTTATATATATATATTCTCTTTCCCAAAACACTATTATCCACTGGTATCATTGTGTGTAGATATCCTCTTCTCTCCGAATGCTCCTTCTTATTCTTTGCTATCGTATGAATATTTGTGTCCTTGGAAAATTCATAGGTTGAATATTAACCCCCAATGTGATGGTATTAGGAGATGAAGCTTCTGAGAGGTAACTAGGTTATGAGGGTAGAATCCTCACCGGAACTTGACCACGCTGGTGCCCTGATGGCACATTTCCAGCCTCCAGAACTTGTTTTATGCCACCAAATCTTTGGTAATTTGTTATGCATCAATAAAACGGATATACTATACCACTTTCTTAAGAGTTCACAATAAAATCCTGTGAGTACATATGTATCTGTTAATGAGAAATAAAATTCGATTGTTTATAAACCACCTAAGTTATTTGTTACAGCATCCCTAACTGACAGTACCTTTTCTGACTTGGTTTCTTTATCTTATCTAAAACTAGTGTTACTCTGGGAACATGCTCAACCATTTCTTCTTATTGTAGGGTTATAAGCCTTCAATTACTTTCTATAGGTTAAAGTCTTACCCCAATCTGAACTAACCTACTTTTCACTTAGTCTGCTTCTCTTTCAGTGATTTCAATCGCAGCAAACAAGCATCATCGACATCCATACCAGAGAAGTCATTTTCAAAATTCTCTTTTCTTCACTAAGCCCCGTCAATTATATTTTCAGAACAGCATCTCAAATGTATCCATTGCTTGTCAGTTATATAACCACTTCCTAATCTGATGTGACATTGCCTTTCACATGGATTTATGGGCAGCATAATTGATTTTTTTAATGCCATTCTTATTCCCCTTAAATTGCCATTTCCAGAGAGTAATCAATGATCTTCCTAAAATGCATGACTATGTTACCTTACCAGTAAGATCTTCAATGATGTGACATTGTCTTTTTAATACTGGTCAAGCTATTTCATATGATTTACAAGATTATCAATAATCTGGCCTTCATGAATCAATAAAAAAGAAAAATATTGTGAATATTTTGTCATTGTTCAGAAGTCCTCCCTTTGCTCATTGTGATGGTCAGACCCTAGCCTCCTAGCATTCTTGTGAAATCTTTTCCCCTTGAGTGCAGGTAGAATCTGTGATTTGCTTCTTATCAATAGATATGGCAAAGGTGAATGGGTGTATATGATTAGATGAAAGTGATTATGTTACACAAAGATTGCAACACCTGTCATCATACTTGGAGGCTCTCTTTTTTGCTGATTTTAAAGAAGAAAGTTGCCATGTGGGGGGTTGCCCTACTAATAAGGCCACATGGCAAGCAGCTGAGAGTGGCTTCTGGCCTGTAACTAGTAAAATACCGAGGCTCTCAGTCCACACATCTGCAAGGAACAGAATTTTGCCAACAACCACATGAATGAACTTGGAAACAGATTATTCCCACATGACCTAGGAAAGCCTCAGATGAGAATCCAGTCTTGGCAGATACCTTAATTGCAGCATTGCAGGGGATCTAGCTAAGCTATGCCTAGATTTCTGACCCACTGAGACTGAGAAAATAAGTATGTGTTGTTTTATGCTACCAAATCTTTTTTAATTTGTTATACATCAAAGAAAATGAATTTACTCTACCATTGCCTTAGGAGTACAAAGATCTTTGGAGTACATATGTATAGCTAGGTGTCAACAATATAAAGCAGAAGGTTATTTTTTATACTCAAACACAGACATAAACCAGTACATTTACAGAGAGCAAGAATATAAATTTTCTTTCTTTTTTTTTTTTTTTTTTTTGAGATGGCGTCTCGCTCTGTCACCCAGGCTGGAGTGCAATGGCACAATGTTGGCTCACTGCAACCTCCGCCTCCCAGGTTCAAGAGATTCTCCTGCCTCAGCCTCCTGAGTAGTTGCGATGACAGGAATGCGCCACCACATCCAGCTAATTTTTGTAGTTTTAGTAGAGATGGGGTTTCACTATGTTGGTCAGGCTGGTCTCGTACTCCTGACCTTGTGATCCTCCCGTATTGGCCTCCCAAAGTGCTGGAATTACTGGTGTGAGCCACCGTGCCAAGTCTATAACTTTTTTCTTTAAACCTGCTTTAGATAATAACAGGAAAGTGTTACCTCAAATAGTTAAGCATAGATGAGCTAAGATAGTACTCTGAGGGGGAAAAAAATGGTAATTAGAGTAAAAAGAAAAAGAAAAAAAAAATGTGACAAGCATACAATGTGGAGAGAAGATAAATGGGGAGCCCCAAGAGACATTTGAAGAAAAAGGAGTACTCACCCCTAGAAAGGGTGAAATAACTGAGACTGATACTTCAAAACCCCGGCTATTTATTTATACGTCAAACTAGTCACAGTTGAGGGCATAGAAAACTTTCCCTCTTGCAGCCTGGGAATTTAAAGCTGAAAATCAAATATTGAACTGTGTTACTTAAATTTTACAGATAAAAAAAAAAAAAAAAAAACACTAAGTCCCAAAGAGCCTAAGTTAACTTTCTCAAAATCATACAGCTTACAGTTGGCAGGGCCCAAAATAAAAATGAAGATTTCACTTCCTTCAAATGATATATCTCTTTCACCCTAATTTATTTTGAATCACAGCGTAACAGATTATATGGTTTGATTGATACATCAAAATAAGTACTCATTACAGGCAAGATGCTTCTGTGTTAGTAAAACAGTTTCTGCTTTGAAAAGAGACTGCAAATATTTGTATTTTAATGACTTTTGTTCAGTGTTTTGAATCTTTCTGCCCTTTCAAAGTAAATATCTAAATATTCACAAACTATTAAACCTCAAAGTGATAGAACATTAATTTTCAGGTCCTCTGTATGTTTATTAAGGCTCTGTCTAGAAGTTAGGAGTTTTTTACCTTAGACATCAAGTTAACATGTAACTTGGGGTAGAAGATAATTTTGTTGGCATCTGATGAGACCCCTGAAGGGTTGTTAGATCCTGTTTCATGTAAGAATAAAGAGTGAACAGTTGCTAGAGCTGTAATGATGAAGAATAAGATGAAGTGGGGGCAAAAAATCCTGTAAGGGTGGCTTTGTTAACTGAGAATCCACCTCAGATTCACTGGACAAGGTCAGTTCCAATATATGGGATGGCTGATAGTAGATTTGTAATCAATGTAGCACCTCAGAATGATATCTGGCCTCATGGGAGCATGTAGCCTATGAATGCTGTTGCTATAGTTGTGAGTAGGCAGATAATGCCAGTATTTCAGGTTTCTGGAAATGTAAATGATTCATAGTATAAACCTCGGCCAACATGTAAGAAAAGGCAGATGAAAAATATTGAAGTGCCTTTTGCATGAAAAAAGAGAACCATTCAGCTGTAGTTTACATATCGGCTGATGTGAGTGACTGAAGAGAAGGCAGTTGAGGTGTCTGATGTGTAGTGTGTGGCCAAAAACAATCCTGTAATGATCTGGAGGATTAGGCAGGCACCAGGAAGTAAGCCGCAGTTTCATCATATAGAAATATTTGATGGTGTGGGAAGATCAATGAAGGAGTAACGAATAATTTTTATTAGCAAAGGTGTTTTGCAGGTATTGGCCATTAGTGTTCTCTTATGGTTGAAATACAATGATGGTTTTTTCATGTCATTAGTCATGGTTACAGTCCAGTTGAGAATAATGGCATATGCACTGTTTTGTGTTCTTTTTGTTATAGGGTTTGTAGGTTTCTCTTTGAAACCTTCTTCTATTTTTGGGGTGTCCAGGGTTAGTTATCAGTGATGCTGTTGGTTGTGGTATTGTGTTGAATTTCAGTAGGGCTTTCATGGGGTTAAAAGTCTTTTTTATTTATTTGGGAGGAATAGTGATTGTTTTTGTTTATACTGTGGCGATGGCTATTGAGAAATATCCTGAAACATGAAGGTCAAGTATTGACATCTGAGGGGCTTTATTATTAGGATTATTAATAGAGTTGGTGCTGGTTTGGTGAATAGTTAAGAATGATGGGTTAGTGGTCACGATTGATTTTAATAGCATAGAGAGTTGGATGATTTTTGAGGGTGAGAGGGCTGGATTATTGTGCGAGGATTCTGTGGGTGTGGCTGCCTTGTAGAGTTATGGGTGTTGATTAGTGGTAGTTGCTGGTTGACCACTATTTGTTAGTATTTATATTGTGATTGAAATTACTCAGGGTAATAGATTAGATAATTAAGAGTAGGGTTAGAAGGGATGGGATAAAAATGGAAAGAAATTAGAGTTTAATTAGACCTTTCTGAGTAGATGCAGTGACAGAGGCTGAAATTTGGGTTTGTGAAATGGTCTTTTGTATAGACTTTTCTAGTCAAATTAGCTCTGGTAGAAGTGAGGCCAGGTTTTGGCTTGTGAATAGGCTGGAGTGGAAGGTTGTATGGTGAATTGTGGTTGAATAAAATCCTAGTATATTGGAGAAGTTGAATGTCTGTAATGGATATTTCAGTTTAAGGTTATTGGTTATGAGATCAATTTCTATTGCTGGCAAGAAGGCTAAGGTGGTCACACTTAGGGCTGTGAGCTTCAGGTGGAGTGGTACTGTTATTTGGGGGAATAAAACAGGAATAATACTGTTGGTGATAAGGAATCCGGTGAAGATGCTGCCGGATTGTTAGGCCCTTAATTGAGTTAATTAGGAAGGGGTTATTTTTGTTAATAATAATCAGAATCACGAAGAGAGGTAGTCTTATTAAATTGAAGAAGATAATATAGTACTGTAGACAGCTGTCAAGGAGGTGGCGATAAGAGTAATAGAAAGGGCTCAGGTATTGGTGTATGATATGTCTGTGGTTTCGATAAGATGTTTAGACTACAAGCCTGTGAGGAAAGACATACCTGTAAGTGCAAGGCTGCCAATAATAAGGGAGCAGGAAGTGAGGGGTAAAGTCTTGAATAGCCCTCCTATTTTTCAGATGTGTTGTTCATCATTGAGACTATGGATAATGGACTCTGAACATGTAAATAATATAGCTTTAAAAAAGGCGTGACTACAGACGTGAAGGAATGTTAGGTGTGGCTGATTAATGCCAATTGTGATTATTATAGGGTCCAGCTGGCTTGAGGTGGAGAATGCTACCATTTTTTTGAGGTCATTTTGTGTTAGAGCACAGATTGCTGTGAATAAAGTAGTATAGCTCCCAGACATAATGTAAAGGTTTGCATTGATAGGTTATTTTCTATTAAAGGGTGGAAGCGGACGAGCAGGAACACTCCTGCCACAACTATAGTTCTGGAGTGGAGTAGGACTGAGACTGGAGTTGGACCTTCTATGGCGGATGGAAGTCAGGGATGGAGGCCGAATTCAGCTTACTTTCCCACTGCTGCTAAGAGAAGCCTAATTAATGGAAGGGAGTTGGGAGTAGGGTCTAGAATAAATATTTGTTGAAATCCTCATGTATTAGAGGACACGAGGAATCATGCAATAGCTAAAATAAAGCCAGTATCACTGATGGAGTTGTACAGAACTGTTGGCGGGCTGCTGTATTAGCTTCTGCTTGGCGGTACCCTCAGCTAATTAGTAAGCAAGACATGATTCCTATGCCTTCTCATCCGATAAAGTGTTAAAAGAGGTTGTTGGCAGTAAACAGAATTAATATTGTGATGAGGAAAAATAAACAAGTATTTGAAAAATTGGTTAATGTTGGGTTCTGAATTTATATACCATGCTGAGAATTCTACAGCAGATCAGGTAACAAATAGTGCTGCTGGGATAAATATTGTGGAGAAGTAGTCTAGTTTGAAGCTTAGTGAGAGTTTGAGAGTTTGGGTTGTTACTCAAAGTCAGTTTGAGATGATGACTTCTTGGCCTGTGCATATAAACATGGTTGTAGGAATGAGGCTAATGATGAAGGTGCATGCAATAGATGTTTTTACGTAATTGGAGTAGGAACATTTTTGCAGGAGTTGGCTAAGAAAATAGTAATCAGTAAGGTTAAGGGGATTAGGGCTGTTATAGCAGTGGAAGAATACCTGTTTGTTACTTTTTTTAAAGCACCAGTGTTTTTTGTTCCTAAGACCAATGTATAACTCTAATCCTTTAAAAGTTGAGAAAGCCATGTTTTTAGGCACGGGGGCATGAGTTAGTAGTTCTTGCATACTTTCTCGGTAGATAAGAAGTTGCAGGCTTCTATTATTAGATAAAAAATCTAATGTTTTGGTTAAACTATAGCTACAGCATGCAAACCTTATAATAATTTCGTGGTTTGTGGATAATAGGAAGAGAGGCACAAGATGTATAGATATTAATGTATTTTCTCATGTAAAGGAAGATGTAATACCGTCAATGTAATATACAAGGGTCCTTTGTTGTGTCGTGCTTAGAATATACAGGGAATAAAGGGCTATAATCAGTGTACTAAGTCCTGTAAGCATAATAGTAATATTTGACCAGAAGAATGAAGCCATAATCACAGAGTTCTTCTGCTAGATTAATGGTAGGAGGTAAGGAAAGGTTAGTGAGATTTGCTAGAAGTCATCAGGAAGTTGTTAGCAGAAGCAGTGTTTGAAGGCCTCAGGTAAGTAATATGGTTCAGCTATGGACTTGCTCGTAGTTTGAATTTTCTAGGCAGAATAGTAAGGATGAAATGAGTCTATGAGCAATTATAAGGGTTACTGCATCTGTAAAGCTTCAGTAGGGTCCGAACAATGTTAGCCATAGCTATGTGGCTTACAGAGGAGTAGGCAATACGTGATTTTAGATGGGCTTGTGGTAGACAAATAGAGCTTGTCATAACTATTCCTGATAGAGGTGATAGGAGGAAAGGGTAGGCTATATGTTCTGTTAGGGGTTGAGGGTAAGAGTAACCCATATTATACCATTGGCACCTAGCTTTAGGAATACTGCTGCAAGTACTATTGAACTGGCAATAGAGGCTTCTACATAGACTTTGGGGAGTCATAGGTGAAATCCGTATAGAGGTATTTTCACAAGGGAAGGGAGTTCATAAGAGGAGAGTGATAGAAAGGGCTAGGATTGGAGCAATAATTTAAAGGGTAATAGTAAACGTTGAGGGCCGTAAAGGTTCTTTGGTGAAAAGTTTTATTGCATCAGCGAATGGTTGAAGCAGCCCATAGGGACCTACAATGTTAGGTCTTCTGTGTAGTTGTATACAGCCTAAGATTTTCCATTCGATGATTGTAAAGAATGCTATAGCAATAAGAGTGGAGATAATGAGTAGGAGAAGGTTAATTATGGGCATATTGTTAAGAACAGAAGTTGAACCTCTGATTATAAAGTTTTACGTTTTATGCAATTGCCGGGCTCTGTCATCTTAACAAACCCTGCTATTGGATAGGGTATGTGATGATTTTTTAGATTGAGATAGCATCGTCCATGCAGTGAGGGTGGTTTATGAAGTGGGCCCTGTTTCTCTTGTCCTTTCATACTAGGAGAAATGTTAAATAGATAGAAACCAACCTGGATTACTCCGGTCTGAACTCAGATCACGCAGGACTTTGATCATTGAACAAATGAACCCTTATTAGTGGCTACACCATTAGGATGTCCTGATCCAACATCGAGGTTGTAAACCTTATTGTCAATATGGACTCTAGAATAGGATTGTGTTGTTATCCCTGGGTAACTTATTCCATTGATGAAATTATTGAGTCAATGTGTATTAACTTGCTTAGACTAGTGTGGTCTTAGTTTAGATTGTTCAGAGGTTGAATTATGCTCCAAGGTCACCCTAACCAAAATTTTTAAGGCAGAGATAATAGGCTAGGACCTGTAGGCTTGTGTGAGTTTTTATTTGCGTTAATGAATTAAAGCTCCATAGGGTCTTCTCATGTTATTTGTTTATATTCGCCTCTTCACGGTTAGGTAAATTTCACTGATTAAAAGTAAGAGACAGCTCAACCCTTGTGTGGCTATTCATACAAGTCCTTATTTAGGGAACAAGTGATTATGCCACGTTGCATGGTCAGGCTACCACCACTGTTGAACATATGTCACTGGGCAGGTAGTGCCTCTAATACTGGTAATGCTAGAGGTGATGTTTTGGTAAGCAAGCAAGGTAAGATTTGCCAATTTCCTTTTAGTTTTTCATAATCTTTCCTTAGAGCATACTTGTGTTGGGTTAACATTGTAAATAACAGGGTGCTTATTATATCATTTATTAATATTAGGCTGTTAACTGTCAGTGGGTTATTCAGGTCTGATGTAAGCTTATGCAATGGAGAACATGTTCATGTTACTTATATTAACATTATTGCTTCTATTAAGTAATAGATTAGTCCAATGTGATGTTAGGAGTTCAGTAGAGTGATTAGAATCTAAGATAGTTAGATGTTGAGCTTAAATGCTTTCTTAATTGGTGGCTGTTTGGGGGCCAACTATGGTGGTAATATTTTTTACTCTCTGTTGGAAGGTTGTTTCCTAGGGTCTAAAGAGTTATCCCTCTTTAGACTAACAGTTAAACTTACAGGAAGATTAGGTAATTCTGTGGGTAAGTTTAAAGTTGAATTAGGATTCCATCTTGGACAACCAACTATCACCAGGCTCTCGGTAGGCTTGCCATGGCTAGTCATGAATCTTCTATTTTGCCACACAGGTGAGTGTGCTCTTTTAGCTGTTCTCGGGTAACTTGTCTGGTTTTGGGGGACTTGGCCATAGTTCTCTGTGTAAAGTTATTTCTATTTAATACATTATGCAGAAGGTTTGTCTTTGTTTTTGAATGCTTGATACAACTCTTTAATCTCCTCACTTGAAGAATGAGAAGGTTATCACGAAAATTGATGGAAAGAGTCAACTAAAATATTATATCCTGTGAAAGGCAACAGTTGGAGAAAATATCGCACACTTTCTAGGGATTGAGACAATCCAAAGACCAATTTAGATCGCCATCTAAACTATTTAAGATCTGAGTGTCAGCAGAGAGTTAAGTAGCTCATTTCAGTGGCATTGGAAGATCCAAGATATAAACATCAGCAGAAAAAGAAGTGAAATTGGGAAAATGAAAATGATACATTCATTTTCTATAGTATCTATTGATTATTAATAAACTTCAGTGATTAATGTTTTATCAATAAAGTAATATTCCAACTAAGGATACTTAGACTATTCAGATAGGAGTATCATAAGTTAACTGATTTGTTTATGGTTGAATATATAGTTTATAATTAGAATCCACCTTTGTTTTCATCTACATAACCTTGTGGTTACAGGAAGAAAGGAAGAAGCATATTGAAAAAAATGAGAGGAGAAGAGAAGAATAAAAAGATATTTACCAGAAAGGCTGATTGTGTCCCAGACACATTCTACTATGGCCTGAGATCTCCTCTGAATTATTTAAGTGTAACCCAAACATAACTGGGAGGTAACTATGATACGAGCAACCTATTAATCAGATATCAGAGGTGCTAATTACTACTACTAATATGGTTTGGCTGTGTTCCTACTCAAATCTCACCTTGAATTGTAATAATCCCCACATGTCCAGGATGGGGCAAGGTGGAGATAATTGGATCATGGATGGAGTTTCCCTTACACTGTTCTTGTGGCAGTGAATAAGTCTCATGAGATCTGATGGTTTTATAAATGGTAGTTCCCCTCGCAAGCTCTCTTGCCTGCTGTCATGTAAGATGTGCCGTTCTCCTCCTTTGCCTTCCTCCATGATTGTGAGGTGTCCCCAGCCATGTGGAACCATGAATCCATTAAACCTCTTTTCTTTATGAGTTACCCAGTCTTTGGTATATCTTTATTAGCAGCGTGAGAACAGATTAATACAACTTCTTACATTGGAACTCAAACTGCCATTTAATGATCATTTTAACTTCTGCATCCATTTTCACTTCTTAAAATTTTTACTTCAAGGAAAATAAGCACAGTTAAGTGAGATAATGAATATGGCAATGCCCAATATATCAACATTTGTCAGCAAATGACTTTGGAATGTTATTTAACCTGATCTTCGCTCGTATTTGTGGAGAAGATTTTATTATGCCATTTTTAATATAAATTTCTAGAGGTCATAAAAGAATACTTAGAATTGTTTTTTCATGGCTCTCATTTTCTTCAGAATTCATTAATAAGAACTTATACCCCTTAAATGAAGAACTTCTGTACTGAAGAAGCAGCATAGATATATTATGTATTACGTTCTAGACCTTCTGGGAGCTTATGATCAAACTGAGAAGAGCACAACTGAAATTTCAGAGTATGGCTCCAAATGTTATAAATCTTCAGACGAAGGAGATTAATGTCCACGAGAATACCTAGAGTAAACTCCATGGAACTGGCAGGATTTGGTTGAAATTTATTAGACAAGGAAAGGAGAGAAAAAAAGGCATTTGAGCGTCTCTGAAATAATTACAGCGATAGTATCAAGGCAGAAATTGGGTATGTCACGGAGGATATTAGCATTCATTGTGGGCCGGATATGCACGAAACCAAATGTCTACATAAAATACACAAATTAATTTCCAAGTAAAATCTTCAAAACTGTAAAGGACATACATATTTTACTACTCAAAATAACTTTTGTGATAGATATTGACTTCAATATCTTACACATAATCCCAAAGTGAGTGGACACCTCTCTGATTCTTTGCAGAGCAACAGGATTGCCTCACTGCTTGGATTCCACAATGGCCTTAATAAGCACTAAGCTTCCTCCCAACCTTCATGAGAACTCTCCAAGTCCCCCTGCTCTTCTATTCCTGAGCTCTTACATGCTCTCCCTGTTCAATACTAACACCCAACACACCCGTGAACTGTTCTTTCTATCAGATTTCTCTACATATCCAATCACACTAAGGTTTTGCCATTTTAGTAGCTTTATTGAAGCTGAGACTTCAGATGAGTTGGTGAATGGTTCATACTGAGCCTGACAAACTTCCCCACTTAGGTTCCTCTTCTTCCTACCTCAGGCACTCTAGGTCAGAAACCATAGAAAATCCTACCTTTGATTCATTCAAATTAGCCTCACTTCCTTCTCTAGAACCTTAACACAGTCCGACATCCCATATCCCACAGAGACTCAACTACTAACAAACTGCTAATCAAGTTTCAACTTTTTCCAAAATCTGTTGTTCAAGTATAAGGCCATGTTGTAAAAGATTTTATTTTATTTTATTTATTTATTGTTTGAGTTGGAGTCTCACTCTGTCGTCCAGGCCGGAGTGTAGTGGAGCGATCTCGGCTCGTTGCAACCTCCGCCTCCCGGGTTCACGCCATTCTCCTGCCTCAGCTTCCCGAGTAGCTGAGACTACAGGCGCCCGCCACCACACCCTGCTAATTTTTTGTATTTTTTAGTAGAGACGGGGTTTCACCGTGTTAGCCAGGATGATCTTGATCTCCTGACCTTGTGATCCACCCGCCTCAGCCTCCCAAAGTCCTGGGATTACAGGCGCGAGCCACCGCGCCTGGCCATAAAAGATTTTAAAATGAGCAAAAACCAGCTGAATGCCCTATTCTGTCAAGCTTACATTTATGGCAGATCTTCATCTCTCATTGTCCTTGAGTTATTTATAACTCTGAGTTGTAGAGATCTCATAATAATGCAAATAATTCCAGTCCATAGAAATGCAAATAAGTTCTGTTTGATGGATTGTAGTTGATTATTGCCTTATAATGTTGACTAATTGCGCATGTAGTCGTACATTCATGTCATCATTCCTGATTGTCTATGTGTTCTTTACATTCCCCTCCAAAACAGCTGTACCATCTTACTGTTTCTCTCATTAATTAATGAGTTAATAAAATCTTTTGTTTATTTATTTATTTTTTTACCAAAGTAATGATCATCTGTATTTCCTACAAAATATGTTATACTCATCTACAAGCAGTCTTCAATGATTGTCATTAACTTCTGGGAAAATATCTGAGAAGGCCCAAATTCAAGTTTAGAAATTTTAGAATAATTTCTTTTCTATCAGATACGTTCAGAAAAACCCTTACTGCCTTCAATAGTCCATAGAATATCAACGTAGTAGATTTCTTAAATGCATGGTGCAGGTTGCCACCTAGAAATAACACTAGGTAAGGGAGGGACATGTTACTTAAATTTTGATATCATAAACTAACATATATGCTCCTGGATTAAATTGTTTTATGTTCATCATGAACTAATGGAATGTAAGCCTTCAGATTTTGTGCCCCACATTTTTTATGTTTGAAATAATATTTATTCATTGGAATCCTAATCATAGACATTTTGAAGGGATCATAGTCCTTTTTTCAAGAAGCTGGACATGACATGACTTTAAGCTTCTAAAGATTTGTCTGCGTAGGGTTGCAAAGCAGGCAAACATAAAATGCCACTCTATTATAAATAATCAAGAAGCATATTAGCAGATTCATCCTATTTTTTACCTGCCAAAATTTCAGGTAAGTTTGTACAGGCTTTACAAATGTGAATTATATGTGATTTGATGTATCTTACTTACATGTTTTGCAGAAGATAAGGCGCAGTGTTGGATAGGTTCTCCCCTCAGACTGTTGTATTTCACAGGATGTATTCTTTTAGTTGAATTTCTCTATCATTTATTATGATAACCTTCACATTCTTCACAATAAAGAGATAATTATCTGTTAACCAAGTATCTAAGGTAAAAAGCCCTAACCTGTAGGCAGAAATTTTGTTATAGGATCTATAGGAGAACTGGATAATAAATGATATCAATTTGAGTTTTTATACTTTGTGACTCTCCTCAAATTTGCTGTGAAAAGACTTAGGCTTTAAAAAAGGAACTTATCTACTCAATCATTCAGCCACTCATTCATTCAGTCACTCGAGTTATTAAATACTGTGTTCCATGGGCTACATTTAGAGCTGGGTATAAACGAATAAATAAAATATAGTACTGACAGAACTCTAAGTGGGTGGAGAAACACAGATTGCGAGTAGGGGGTTTAAATTTTGTCTTTGCATATTATAAATTGCAAGATTTTCCTCCTTTAAGTAATTTAGCACTCAGCCTTTAATCTCTAAAATCAGGAACTTTATATCAATTATTTAGGACTTTTGTGAAGACTAAATGTGACCATGTTAAGCAAGTGCCTGACACATAGCAGGCGCCTAACATATGGTAGCTATTCCTAATAAGATAAGACCGTTTGGAGAACAAAATGTTGTTCTGGAAACTGAGTAGAGAGTGATTTAGTGGCAGGTAGAATCACGGATTGAAGTCATGACACTTGATGTAGTTTTTAAAACCAGACTCAGAAATAAGCCAGACACAGAAAAAAATCTATTAGATAATTTTACTTATATATAAAATCTTTAAAAAAAGTCAAACGTACAGAGCTAGAGAATAAAACAGTGGTTCCCAGAAACAGAGTGATGTATATTGAAATGGGTAAATATAGGAAAAAGGATAGAAAGAAACAGATCTGTAGCATCAACAAGTCTAGAGATCTAATGTACAACCTGAGGACTGTACTTAATAAAATGATACTGCATTAAGATCTTTGTTAAAGAAATAGATTTTAGCTGCTTTTATCACCCAAAAGGTAACTATGCGTGATGATGGATATGTTAATTGCTTCACTATAGTAACCACTTTAGTACCTCTGTATATCCCAGAATGTCATATTGTAAACCTCACGCATATACAGTAAAATCTGTTAGACAAACAAACACAATTTTTGAGATACACATATAGAAGAAGGTGGTAGCATTTCCAGGCAATACGATTGCATGTGTGAAAACAGGTATGAGATTTTCACAGTTCATGTAAAATAATCTATTCTGTTTTTAAAAACAAAAGTGGGGAAAAAAAAACCCTGAACTCTCAATTTGGGGTAATTAAAACATTAAGATTCTGGAAAGTTTAAAATCTAGTATTGGGTTTACTACATTTAGAATAAATTATGACTATAATTTACAGACCTTTTTGCATTTCTTAGTATAGAATTTTTCCCAGAAAAGAGTATAGTAAAATATACTTTGTTATTTTTTTAAATTATTTTTTGGTTATATCTACTCACATCTTTAAAACAACAACTATATGATTTCTAAATATTAGAAAAGAACTTTTTACTTTCTTTTACAGGAAAAATATGGGTGGAAAATTTACTCAAGAAAATCTTTAAAAATGTTAAAAATATATACAAATATACTCCCAAAGAATAGATGGGACTAATTCTCCAGAATTTCTAAATTAACCTCACATTTGCTATTCCTACAAAGTTTAGGGTTGCAAATTCTACCCGAAGTGGAGCGGGTGGAGAGACAGTTGGAAGAGTAGCATGAAGCATTGTGTTTAGTCAAACATCAAGGTAGACATTGCTGTGAAGCCTTCGTGGATGTGATTAACATTTACAATCAATTGACTTTATTATTTTATTTATTATTCTTATTAGTTTTTGAGACAGAATCTCCCTGTGTCACCCAGGCAGGAGTGCAGTGGCATGATTATGCCTCACTGCAACCTCCACCTCTCAAGTTGAAGCGATTCTAGTGCCCCAGCCACCTGAGTAGCTGGTACTACAGGCATGCACCACCACGGTGGGCTAATTTTTGTGTTTTTAGTAGAGACATGTTTTCACCATGTTGGCCAGGCTGGTATCAAACTAGTGGCCTCAAGTGATCTGTGTGCTGCGACCTACCAAAGTACTGAGATTACAGGTGTGAGCCACCGTGCCCAGTCAACAATCAATTAACTTTAAATAAAACAGAGTCCCCTCCACAATATGGGTATACCTCATACAATCAGTAGAAGGCCTTGAGCATAAAAACAAGGGTTTCCAGAGGAAGAAGAAATTCTGTCTTAAGTCTGAAACACAGAAATCCTGCCAGTATTTTCAGGCTGCTGGCTTATGCTGAAGAATTTAGACTCAAGATTGCAACATCAATTCTCACCTCGATTTATCAGGATGAATTTCCAGGCTGCTTGTCTGCCTTATGGGTTTCAGTCCTGTTAGCTACCAAAATCACATTAACCAATTCTATAAAAAGGTCTCTCTATATAGAAAGATGATAGATAGGATGGATGGATGGATGGATGGATGGACGGACGGACGGATGGATGGATGGATGGGCCAGATACCTATATATATTGGTTCTGTGGTTTTTTTTTGTTTTGTTTTGTTTTTTTTTTTTGAGAATCAGAACTCTAATACCCACTGTAATGTACACAAAAAAAGATCAATTTTTCAATATCTACAGCTTTAAATAAGGCTAGACTTGACAAGCATATTTCAGAACAACTGAAGTCCTTAAGAAGTATATTGAGTAAGAGAAAATGCACCATGCAGGAAATCACAATTCAGCCCTTCTTTATTATCTGTATCACTCACAAGCTCTGTGACTGTCACCCTTCACTACCTAAATACATTTAGCTGTAAAATAACAAAATTAAATTTGCTCATCGCCACAGGTTTTTCCTGCTCTAACATTTCATAATATCTATGATCCATCATTGGTAATTGTCATCTCTAGAAGGACCATAATATACAAAAACTCCCAGTAACACGGGACTGGAATAGGTAAGCATATGATCGAGGAGAGAAATGTTCTAAACATAAGGTAAGAAATAAACTTGTAAGGAATTTGAAGTCCCTATGTATGAGGCATGCATAGGAATCTGAAATAAATTTAATTGGTTCATTAAAGTGAAACATACTATAGAAACCCTGGCGCCCATCTGGCCCAGATGAAGGCTTTTGTTGTTGTTTTTCATTTGTTTGCTTGGTTGATGTGTCAGCTGTAGCTTGTTCAGTGACTGTTGCTGTCTGAGATGTAAGGATTTCCGGCTCTGCGTTTCTGTTTTGTATTCATATCAGGTCCTGGTCTTTTTGACCATTTGTATGTCTAGTTACACAATAACATTGGCCAAGAATCTGGGTTTCCCCAGAAATGTGGTTTTAAGAACTATTAGAAAAGTTTGCTGTGCCTGATACTGAGGTTATTTATATCATCTTCAGGGTTAGGGAATGCCTCTAACATGACCCAGTAATGCTAGGATTTAGAAATTTAGTAAAAAAAAGATCCATAGTACTGAGTTTACCTGCCTAGAACCTGGTAACAATAATTTTACCTCAGTTGTGCCATATAATGATGGAGACATAGTAATAGTAATGGTAATAATAATAACAAAGTAGAAGGATATCATATATTCATTCCACCAATGCCAGTAACATATAGACATAAGTTAGAAATTGACTACCATCACAGAATACATTCTCATGTGTTGGACTGGTTCAAGGGAAAGTTAGAAAATCTGATGTCCCTGATGAAATCACATCCTTAGAGTAAATCAAATGAGACTTTAGGTCCTGAATTCTCTGGTCATGCATTTCTGGACCATATGCCTTAATGTTACTCTTGCATTAATGTTAACAGATCTGTAGTACAAAGTGTGACCCCCGGCCCAGCAGCAGCGGCATCACATGGGCACTTCTTAGAAAGATAAATTGTTGGTTCCCATCTCAGACCTACTGAATCAGAAAATGGGGGTAAGGTTCAGGAATCTGTGTTTATAAAAACCCTTCAGATGACCCTGACTAAAATTTGAGAACCAGCACACCAATCTACACCTAAATCTACTTTACCAATAAATATTCTTCTGTTTAACATCTCCAGAGAAACATACCTTCCTATTCTTGTATGCATCTAAAGATGGAACCTTACAGAGAAAAGCCAAACAAGCAGATAAACAAACAAGGCAAACAAAAATAAGCCAGTGAAGGAATTCCAAAATGTGCATGTGGAAGCAATGTTTCTTTTACTTCTATGACTGGAAATTGTGTTTACAGTAAGAGACCTGTGGCTAAATGAGGTTCCTTCCCCTGTGATCTCAGAATCTGAAATATGTTGTTTAATACTTATTCATCTTAGGCTTCCCCAGGCAGCTAGTGTGAAATCAAAAGGACTGTAGGCATCTTCAGACACTGCAGACCTAATATAGGTAATTCTAATGTTCCTTTTCCCTTTTTATCTTTATACATCTTCATTACTAATCCACTAGTTCAAATGCTAGCTGTAGAGGTTGAGAAGAAGGCATTTATTTAAATCCAGATTCAAACAAATCTTAGGTAGTTAGAATCAGTGCTGAAAAAAAATAGAGATAAAAGGCCATTTGGCATCTTGATTAAAATTAACCAGAAATAATAGAATGTCTAGAGGAAGGAATAATATAAACACATAGCCTTAATTTCCTATATCCAAATTATTCAGCAATTTGACTGCACTTCTCATTGATTTTCTGTTATATGGATAGGAGACAATTTTGGAAGGATTAGAACTATTACCACATACCAAAGATAATGCTTCAAGCCCTTGATTCAAAATCTTTCATGTTTCCAAACAATCTATAATTAAAAGTCCACCTACCTTCAATTCTAGAAATAATTTCATAATGCAAATTTAATTGACTGTTATTAGCAGGACCAGATTAAGTAGCTTGTTGTGGTCATGATGAGTTTATCTGTTATGCTTATAATTAGGACTCCCACAGCCAATAAGCCCAGAGGGCCTCAAAGCCCACAGTCAACCCCTGTTGCCAAGAGCCACTTACACATTCTTAAATGATCAAGTGTCTATTCCTGCCGCCACCGAGAGTCACCACCTCCTGCTTTCCTCTTTATATTTTTAATCTAGCATGTGGATTAATTTGCTTTCTGGGAACCTCAAGGGGCTAAAGGCTTCATGCATGGACCTATTTGCTCTTCTCATAAGAATGCCAATTGCTATGTGAAGCTGGAGCTAGAAACTGGGGGCTGGGGACTGGGATTACTGCACTAATACCCCCAGACATTGAGAAGTCAGGCAGCCTGCTGAAATGTTAGTTCTTGAGGAGAAAGCATGTCTTCTCATTTTAATTTTATTGTTATCATTGCTGTGATTTTAAGCAACTTTATTCATACCTTCATATATTTTGCAACTTTCTCCTTTCTTCTTTTGACCCTCCTCTGAGAATAGGTAAAGCCTATTTTTCTCGTTCTGTATTCCAAAGAGAAGCTGAGTTATATGTCTGTTAAAATTAATGCCTTTTTAGGAATAACTCATGATCTAGAAAAGCTACAGGGTCAATTTGAATGTTATTCAGACATCTTCAAAGACTGCTGTAAACAACTGCATTAAGACTTATCACTGGTTTAGTATACACAGTAAACTATCTTCATATAGAGACAACGTTAATGTTTTTTGATTTTGTTTTTGTTTGTTTTTTTGTTTTCCAGCAATTAGGAAGCTTTAAAAATCCTGATGCCTGGTTCACATTCTAGATCAATTGAGTAACAAAATCCAGTGGAGGACTCAAGCATCAGAATTTTTTTAAAGCTTCCCAGAAGTTTCTAAAGGTAACCAAGGTCGAAAAGCACTGGAAAGTGATTCCACGTTAATCCCTTAAGAATAAACAGCACAATATCAGCTGGGATGTGGTTAGAGTCTATAATCTATTACATTTCCAAAAAAATTCTCGGATTGTGATTAAAGAACTAATTATTAATAATCAGGATTAGAAGTAGTCAATAGAAAGACTGGAAAGAAGATTGTCTGCTTAGTTCAGGAGGCTTCTGTAGAATGTACCACCCCCTCCATTTTTTAAGGAACAATTTACATTACCCATTAACTACTTTACAGAGGGTTTTTCTCACTTAGAAAAATATCTTATAGAAGTTCTGTCACTTATTATTCGTGTGATTTTAGGCAAGTCTTCTAATCATTAAAAGGAGCTAATATTACTACCGGCTTCATAATGTTGGTGGGTTTAAGAAGATAACTCTCGTAAAGCAATTAGCGCCGAAAAAAAAGCTGGCATAAAATAAGAACCCTATAAACATTAACTATTATTATCAGCATGAACCCAAGTCAGGTGTTTTGGGTATGGAGACAAATATAAAATGTGTTTTTATGTTTTGATTCTAGCCACTGAGTAATTATTATTCTTAATTTAACCTGTCAGAGAAATGCACTAAGATATTTTATGATTCATTTATGGAGTATAAAGAAACATGGTCATTTGCTTTGTCTTACAGATAGTAATCTTTCAATAGGGTCCTTATTTGGTTGATTTTCCCCCCATACTCTTTCCCCCGTACTCTAAGGTAAAATAACCTTGCAAAGAATGGTTTTGAGGCTGTCTAAACAGAAAAACCTGTAGGGTACAAGATGGAGACTTTTGACCTATTTTTTTGTTCATCTTATCTTAATAGGATTTGAGTAAGGATAGCTGATGTCTCTAGCTACATCCTTTGAACGGTAGACGGGAGAGTGCAACAGTGCCTCATCCTAAGGCAATTCTAAAAATTCCACATCCTAGATTTAATTATTTATCAGGCTACTTCCTTTCCTAAACATGAAATAAAATGTCCCAGTTTCACCACATTAAATATGATAATCCAGGGAAAAAAGAGCAAAGTGAGTTTTAAAAAGAAAGAAACATTAAAAAGGAACTCATCAGGAAGCATTTCAGCAGCTACTTAAACTGGAATATGAAAGTGTCTAGTCGAGAGTAAAAAGGTCTATCCCTCAGATTTTTAATTTCATCAAATGCCATTTTTATTACTTGAGAACATACATATGTGACTTACCTTCAGAAACTTGATGAATTATTTGATTAATTTTGGTACTTATGCGATGGCTGCCAAATAAAATACAAGAGGATTCAGTCTGTCTCCACAAATATTGTGTCTACCACCACAAATATTGCATGGCACAAACTTATACTAAAAAACATTTTTCGAAACTTAAATTTAACGGTGTGCTTCTTTAAATATTTTATTCCGATTTAACCCATAAGATAAGATTTTCTGTTTTTAATAGAAACGTTGTAACAATTTTTATCAGTTGAAGGGTATTGCTTTTTCATTTAACTTGAATAAGTAAAAAAGGGTGAACTCTTCAGAGACCATAAAATGCAATCATTTGATCAGATCCATTCTGTTGGCTAAAATCATGTTCTTAATGAAGAATCAAGAAAAAAGAAGTTTACATTGACATAGTCTGAATTATGTTTTATTTTCTTTGATTTTTTTTGCCGGAATTACCTGCGTTGATGAATGTACATGCTGATGTTTTGTTTTGTGTTTTAATTTACAAAAGCATAATTTTTTAATCTTAAATTTTCTATGAGTAATCCAATTACATATTTAAGAAAAAAATCTGCAATTGATTCCTAACTTTATAATTACTGTATAGTACTCAATAAGTGTCCATTTCATAAAAGCTACCATGTAAAATAAAAAATGAAATAATTAAAAGAAGCAACTTTTACACTGAACTACAATTTGATATCATAAGAATATCAATGTATGACAAGTATGCATTTTTGAGACCCAGCCTTTCCTTCTGCAGCATTGTGACCTCAGGCAATTTATTTAATCAATTCTTGCCTCTATTTCTTCCTCAACAATAAAGATATCATAACAATACCTAAATCATAGGCTGTTTGTTAGAATTAAATAATAATAATTCACACGAAGCGAGGGCCTTGGCATAAAGTATACTTCAGAAAATATTAGGTGCTGTTTCATTTATTAGTGTTAATTATCAAAGAATACTCTGAGAGAGTATTTCCAATACATTTCTCTTCATCAGTGAGCCCAATTCTTGATATTCTGGCTATTTCTATATGGGGTATTGCAGGTCTGCAGAGAAAACAACAATCTAATTATAGTCAACAGTTGAAACCTCCAGGAATTGCATACTATGGAGCAGAAAAAAGTAAAAAATGAGCCTGATAAGGTGGTATTACCTGAAAATTGTTTCTAGTAGATTCTATCCACTGATCTTCTCAGTGGACTCTTTCCTGTAATTGTCAGACACGATTGACTCTAACAAAGTAAATATCTATAAAGTTATAAATAACTTAGAATTTTCTTTAATACGGAATGACCCACATAGCTGAAAATTAATAAAGAATAGCTGAATCCACATCAAGAAATGATAGCCATAGAGTTATTATGTAATTTTTATACATTATCATAACCATGATTTTATATGAAATCCAGACATGTCATACTGTACTAATTACAAATTTATTTCTTACAAAATTAGTACTTTTTAAAAACTACTGGTATTAGTTCAATTTTTCTCCTCTGTTCAATTTTGGATATTGTTTTTACCTCGTTTTGTCTCATATCTTTTTATTAAACAATTTCACTTCTCTGTATCAGGGTCCTGATTACTTTTCTCAGAAAAACATTTGTATTTGTTTAACTGCTTAATTAAAAGTTTGTCAGAGCAAAATTTCATTTTTAAATTTAAAAAAGTTTCCTTTAAGCATGAGTTTTTATCAATAACGTTGTTAAAAAGGCTTTGTTTTTCTCCTATGTACTTTGAAAACACCATTTACATTTTAGATAAGCAATTTTTGTTTCATTTTATCTCCTACTCCCTCTCAACCTCCGCCCCCTGCCATACTTCCCCTCTCCCTTACTCCCTCCCCACTACTTTCCTTCATTTTTTTTTTTTTAATAGATTGCCCAATTCATAAGCTCTAGCTTTCATGTGACCTTGGGTGCCTCTTAGCTGCTGTGGCTTTGTGATATGCATTTTCTCTTCGTTCTGAACACTCTATGTGCTCTGATTGTGACTTCTTTGTTCTGACTCCTTCTTTTAGTAAAAACATCATAATCTTTTTCTCTTTTTGAGTAGATGTGGAAAATTTGATTACTGAGGGAAAAAAATAAAATAAATAAATAAATAAATAAAACCTTGATGACTGTTTAAAGTCACAGGTTTAGCGTTGCCTGAGTTTTAACTCCTTAAATATTTAGTCTTTACTGACATGTGAGCAACAAGGTCTGGCCTGTTGTCTCCTTTCCTTAAGTATTTCCCTCTTATCTCTGATCAGCAATTGAAACACTAGGTAAAAGAGAAACAGGTAGTATTTTTCATCTCTCTTAGACAAATGCATTATTCAAAGGTTATATGGTAACATAAAGCCTTTTTTTAAAAATTTATTATTATACTTTAATTTCTAGGGTACATGTGCACAACGTGCAGGTTTGTTACATATGTATACTTGTGCCATGTTGCTGTGCTGCACCCATCAACTCGTCAGCACCCATCAACGCATCATTTACATCAGGTATAACTCCCAGTGCAATCCCTCCCCACTCCCCTCTCCCCATAATAGGCCCCAGTGTGTGATGTTCCCCTTCCCAAGTCCAGGTGATCTCATTGTTCAGTTCCCACCTATGAGTGAGAACATGTGGTGTTTGGTTTTCTGTTCTTGTGATAGTTTGGGCTGAGAATGATGGTTTCCAGCTGCATCCATGTCCCTACAAAGGACACAAACTCATTCTTTTTTATGGCTGCATAGTATTCCATGGTGTATATGTGCCACATTTTCTTAATCCAGTCTGTCACTGATGGACATCTGGGTTGATTCCAAGTCTTTGCTATTGTGAATAGTGCCGCAATGAACATACGCATGCATGTGTTTTTATAGCAGTATGATTTATAATCTTTTGGGTATATACCCAGCAATGGGATGGCTGGGTCATATGGTACTTCTAGTTCTAGATCCTTGAGGAATTGCCATACTGTTTTCCATAATGGTTGAACCAGTTTGCAATCCCACCAACAGTGTAAAAGTGTTCCTATTTCTCCACATCCTCTCCAGCACCTGTTGTTTCCTGACTTTTTAATGATTGCCATTCTAACTGGTGTGAGATGGTATCTCATTGTGGTTTTGATTTGCATTTCTCTGATGGCCATTGATGACGAGCATTTTTTCATGTGTCTGTTGGCTGTATGCATGTCTTCTTTTGAGAAATGTCTGTTCATATCCTTTGCCCACTTTTGGATGGGGTTGTTTGTTTTTTTCTTGTAAATTTGTTTGAGTTCTTTGTAGGTTCTGGATATTAGCCCTTTGTCAGATGAGTAGATTGCCGAAATTTTCTCCTATTCTGTAGGTTGCCTGTTCACTCTGATGGTAGTTTCTTTTGCTGTGCAGAAGCTCTTTAGTTTAATGAGATCCCATTTGTCAATTTTGGCTTTTGCTGCCGTTGCTTTTGGTGTTTTAGACATGAAGTCCTTGCCCATGCCTATGTCCTGAATGGTATTACCTAGGTTTTCTTCTAGGATTTTTATGGTTTTAGGTCTAACATTTAAGTCTCTAATCCATCTTGAATTAATTTTCATATAAGGAGTAAGGAAAGGATCCTTTTGTTAAATAGGGAATCCTTTCCCCATTTCTTGTTTTTCTCAGGTTTGTCAAAGATCAGATGGCTGTAGATGTGTGGTATTATTTCTGAGGGCTCTGTTCTGTTCCATTGGTCTATATCTCTGTTTTGGTACCAGTACCATGCTGTTTTGGTTACTGTAGCCTTGTAGTATAGTTTGAAGTCAGGTAGCGTGATGCCTCCAGCTTCGTTCTTTTGACTTAGGATTGTCTTGGCAATGCGGGCTCTTTTTTCGATCCATATGAACTTTAAAGCAGTTTTTTCCAATTCTGTGAAGAAAGTCATTGGTAGCTTGATGAGGACAGCATTGAATCTATAAATTACGTATTTCACGATATTGATTCTTCCTGTCCATGAGCATGGTATGTTCTTCCATTTCCTTGTGTCCTCTTTTATTTCACTGAGCAGTGGTTTGTAGTTCTCCTTGAAGAGGTCCTTTACATCCCTTGTAAGTTGGATTCCTAGGTATTTGATTCTCTTTGAAGCAATTGTGAATGGATGGAAGTTCATTCATGATTTGGCTCTCTGTTTGTCTGTTACTGGTGTATAAGAATGCTTGTGATTTTTGCATATTAATATTGTATCCTGATACATTGCTGAAGTTGCTTATCAGCTTAAGGAGATATTGGGCTGAGATGATGGGGTTTTCTAAATATACAATCATGTCATCTGCAAACAGGGACAATTTGACTTCTTCTTTTTCTAACTGAATACCCTTGATTTCTTTCTCTTGCCTGATTGCCCTAGCCAGAACTTCCAACACTATGTTGAATAGGAGTGGTGAGAGAGGGCATCCCTGTCTTGTGCCAGTTTTCAAAGGGAATGTTTCCAGTTTTTGCCCATTCAGTGTGATATTGGCAGTGGATTTGTCATAAATAGCTCTTATTATTTTGAGATACGTTCTATCAATACCCAGTTTATTGAGAGTTTTTAGCATGAAGGGCTGTTGAATTTTGTACAAGGCCTTTTCTGCATCTGTTAGGATAATCATGTGGGTTTTGTCTTTGGTTCTGTTTATATGCTGGATTGCGTTTATTGATTTGAATATGTCGAACCAGCCTTGCATCCCAGGGATGAAGCCCATTTGATCATGGTGGATAAGCTTTTTGATGTGCTGCTGGATTCGGTTTGCCAGTATTTTATTGAGGATTTTTGCATCGATGTTCATAAGGGATATTGGCTTAAAATTCTCTTTTTTTGTTGTGTCTCTGCCAGGCTTTGGTATCAGGATGATGTTGGCCTCATAAAATGAGTTAGGGAGGATTCCCTCTTTTTCTATTGATTGGAATAGTTTCAGAAGGAATGGTAC
Source organism: Theropithecus gelada (assembly GCF_003255815.1). Lineage (NCBI taxonomy): Eukaryota > Metazoa > Chordata > Mammalia > Primates > Cercopithecidae > Theropithecus > Theropithecus gelada. The sequence goes on along the minus strand of NC_037675.1, from coordinate 85,584,443 downwards.
CAGCTCCTCCTTGTACCTCTGGTAGAATTCAGCTGTGAATCCATCTGGTCCTGGACTTTTTTTGATTGGTAGGCTATTAATTATTGCCTCAATTTCAGAGCCTGCTATTGGTCTATTCAGGGATTCAACTTCTTCCTGTTTTAGTCTTGGGATAGTGTAAGTGTCCAGGAAATTATCCATTTCTTCTAGATTTTCTAGTTTATTTGCGTAGAGTTGTTTATAGTATTCTCTGATGGTAGTTTGTATTTCTGTGGGGTGGGTGGTGATATCCCCTTTATCATTTTTTATTGTGTCTATTTGATTCTTCTCTCTTTTCTTCTTTATTAGTCTTGCTAGCGGTCTATCAATTTTGTTGATCTTTTCAAAAAACCAACTCCTGGATTCATTGATTTTTTGGAGGGTGTTTTGTGTCTCTATCTCCTTCAGTTCTGCTCTGATCTTAGTTATTTCTTGCCTTCTGCTAGCTTTTGAATGTGTTTGCTCTTGCTTCTCTAGTTCTTTTAATTGTGATGTTAGAGTGTCAATTTTAGATCTTTCCAGCTTTCTCTTGTGGGCATTTAGTGCTATAAATTTCCCTCTCATAAAGCCTTTAATAGTGACAAAATAACAATAGATTAATAATTTAGTGAGCTGGTACCCAATGTATCAATGTATGTACATTCATTAGCATATTAATCTGCAAAACAAGTTGATGGAATGGTGACTTTCTTAATTTTTAGTCTCCGTTTCATATGACAGGTTATAGCATCCATCTTGTAAGTAGCAAACTCAAAATTTGAACACAAGTAGTATGACACCAGTGCCTGAGTTTTTTACATTGACAATGTGATATCTTCCCACTGAGAACATTTAAACTGTCTTCACACCTGTATTACTCCTCAAAGTTTCCTTTGTCTTAAACAATCCACTGGGAAAATAAAACTGTTATCCTTTAAAAATTGAGTAAAGTCTTTTTCTTCTGTGTTGCTTTTGTATTTGACAAAACCTAATTGTACACATTGTTATCCGCTCATTCATTCATTCGTGTATTCAGTAAAGACTTATTTTGGGCTTACTATGAGAATAATGCTTTGTTACTTCTGCCACTTTGAGGATTTCAGATTTTATTATTTCTATTTTTTACTAAAATGAAACTCCACAAGTGCTGATTAAGTGAACAGTTTCTATAAGAATGATTGATAAAAAGTGCTCAGAAGTGTGACTGTGGGCCTTCTACTTGGTACCAGGTGTGCCGACTGTTTTAGCTCATCAGATCTTCTTTCCTGGATAGTCCAATTCCTTTGCCTTATGGAAGACGTTTTTTCCCTTTTGCTTCTGGCTTGTTTTTCTGGTTGACTCCCTTCCCTCTCTATTGCTTTTTTTATACTGCCTTAGGTGTAGTAAAGTTTATATTATAAGTGCCAAAGGAAGTTCTTGTTGAATCATGAGTTTTCCTTGTGCAAAAAGGGAGAGTGAGTATTGTTATAACAGTAGGATCTATTCCTCACAAGGCCTCGTGTAAGAGCTAGAGAATTGGCAGCATTATACAGTCCATAGTGTGATATTCAATGTCATGAAGGAAAAAAATGGCCTTTCATGCATTTGGGGACCAGAAAACTGCATCAGGTTCATGGCAGAAACACTAGCCTCCAGACTGCCACTTAAGGATAAGCTCACTGTGAGAATATCAGCACTACTTGTTTGACAAGGTTTTTGTAGGAAAGTTTTCCATTCTTGCTGGTTTTTCTGGAGTCAGAATGTACCCTGCACTGTAGGAACACAACTACTTTCACAAAAGAAAGAGAAAGAGTATTGCAAAGTGGACAATTGTGATCCATTTTGTTTAGATTTGTTCAAAATGTATTGCACCACAGCAAGAAATGTATTATAAACTTTGTCTAACTTGTGCTTCCATACATAGAGAAAAATCCCTCCCCCAGTATAGCTTTTGTTGTTCCTTGTGGCCTGTGTATTTGTGTCTTCCGCTTATTTCCAACTGACAACAAATGTCTTAGAGTAGTGCTTCTCAACTTGACTGTTTGAAGAATTTCCTGGAGAATTTGTAAAAACAGATTACTTGACCCTCCCCACAGAGATTCTGATTTCATAGTTCTGAAGTGAGGCCTAAGAATTTGCATTTTGGCTGGGCACGGTGGCTCACGCCTGGAATCCCAGCACTTTGGGAGTCCGACGTGGGTGTATCATGAAGTCAGAAGTTCAAGACCAGCCTGGTCAATATGGTGAAACCTTGCTTCTACTAAAAATACAAAAATTAGATTGGTGTGGTGGTGTGCTCCTGTAGTCCCAGCTACTCAGGAGGCTGAGGCAGGAGAATCGCTGGAACCTGGGAGGCAGAGGTTGCGGTGAGTTGCGATTGCGCCATTGCACTCCAGCCTGGTGACAGAGCAAGACTTTGTCTCAAAAAATAAATAAATAAATAAATAATAAAATAAAAATTGCATTTCTTACCAGCTCCCAGATGATATTGATGTTGCTGGTCTTGGAATCACATATCAAATAACATTGCCTTGGAGTCACTGAAAATTTAGAATTGGAATGAATCCTATAGATCATAGACCAGAGATATGAAGTGATTTGTCAAAGGCCACACATCTACGCTATTTAAATATTATAGTGTTTTCCATTATGCAATTCAGATGTTTTTATAAATTGACCATCATCACTCCAGAATTAACAGAAGAGTTGCTCTCAGCATGGTTTCTTTGGCACATGTAAGTCATTTACAAGATAAAATCAAGATAAAGTAGACTTTTATCTAATTCACACTTATACATGTGATTTTGCCTTCTTACTGATTGTACAGAGAGGTTTAAAACAGTCTGTACAATCAGTAAAAAGATACAAATTGAGGAATTCATTTTCTTCACTTAACACTGTCTTCAATGTACATGGTGGTTATAACATCATCCAGAGATTTAAGTAAAAGTCTATTACACGTGACTATCTTGTTTCTTTTCTTCATCTTGCACAAAATGTTTAAAGCTAGTTCCAGCTACCTAATTATACTCCACTTTGGTGGAACAGGAAAGGCTTCCAACAGGAAAGTTTTCCATATACCTTAGACAAGTTGAAAAACTGGCAACATGTTCGATTTGCACAAAGCAATCATGGCTGAATAAAAATCACCTATAATTCCTATCTAGTAAATAATTCTGCTCTAGAGTAGGAAGAATGATATGTCCTTGGCACTCGGTCCTGGTGATGTATTTTATCATGTCTTACCTGGAAAGGTCTCTTAGCTGTGGCAGACATATATTTTTTGCCTCTTTCTTTTGACAATGTGTCTTCTTCTTTTTTCTTTTCCTTTTTTTTTTTTTTTTTGCCTGAGTCATGCAAGTTAAGTTTTCAAAACAATTTATATATATTTTTCTTCCTGAGATGATAAAAGCAAGTTTTTGACTACTGAACATTTTTTAAGGAAGACTACAGGGGGAAAAGCCTCACATAATAGTGAGAGATGCCAGAGGAAGGCCATGCCTTCTACAGATCCATGTATACTGCACTAATGGTGAATAAAGAAACCCAAGAAAGCTAATAAGAAGAGATAGAAAAAGAAGGAAGGGTTAATTTGTAAGCCTCCATGAGAAATAATCTAAAATATTGTTCAAACTTAAGAAAAATCTAATTAAAGGAAGAATAGGGGTATGATGACAGATGAAAGGAATTTTAAAGCAGGGAACACTGACATTTCAAGAGACAATTTACTGTCAAGAAGAATAATTTTGCCTGGCAGGTAATACTAAAACAGAGCAAAACACAGTGATATAATATCATTTTAGAGAAAGCATGTCAACACAAATATGGTAAGTCACAAAACTCTTGAGAGAGAGATAACCTGCTTGCCACTGGGAATGCAAGTTTGCCTGTCCATTGATATCACTAGATAGGAATGTTATGTTCACACTTTCTGGATAAGCATACATTAGTGTATCCATAGTTAGTACAATCTGCATTTATACTTCTTAAGAAACTGTACTGAAAAGAAGGAATTTAATTGTAACTCATGCATGTGCCACAAATAAAAATTCTGTGTTTAGTGAAACAAAACCCATGATTTGATGCATGGTTTAAGTACTCTAAATGGAATATAAAAGGGAGGTAAAATTGCACTTATAGAATGTAAGCTTAATGAAGACACATTTAAGAGAAGTGACAAGAGTTTGATTGCAAATTTAAATGTCTTGTTTTTGGACATACTGGGTGTATCAAGGCAGCATGACTTGCAATATGACTTGGGTGTATCAAGCAATATGATTTTTCTTGACTCAAGAAAAGTCAAATGCATTAAAGTTTTAGAAGAATCTGTGAAAACAACACTGAGAAAGCATTACTATCCATCCCTCCAGGTAGCTGCATAGATTAATATTTTTAAATCCTTCAGGAATGAGTATAGTGGGTATTTTTAATTCTATTTTTCTATTTCAGCACTCAGTGCAATAATTGTTTTCTAATTATTTTAATGAGTTCATGGTAATAGTAATAAGGTTCTTTAAAATGTAACACACAAAAATTAAAATAAAATGTTAAGATAAAATACACATCTATGAGTCCATAGTGATATAAATAATTGAATGATTAAATAAATGGAAGAGAATAAATCATTCTAACAGAAGAATTCCAAATAGTATACATAAATAATCTCCCCTCAAAGAGGTGAGCCTAATCCCACTATCTTAGTTCTCATGCTGCTAATAAAGATATACCTGGGACTGGGTAATTTATAAAGGATAAGAGGTTTAATGGACTCACAGTTCCACATGGCTGGGGAGGTCTCACAATCATGGTGGAAGGCGAAAGAGGAGAATGGCACATCTTACATGTCAACAGGAAAGGCAGCATGTGCAGGGGACCTCCCCTTTATAAAACCATCAGATCTCATGAGACTTATTCACTATCACCAGAACATCACGGGAAAGCTCCGCCCCAATGATTCAACCACTTCCCACCAGGTCCCTCCCACGGCACGTGGGAATCAGGGGAGTCACAACTCAAGATGAAATATCTGGGTGGGGACAGGGACAAACCACATCACCCACTTTTCTTGAGTATGGGCTGGGCACACTGACTTGCTTTCAAAGGAAAATAATAACTTTACATTGGAGAGGAGCTTGGCAAAAAACCTGTTGCCCAAGTGATCAAGGTTAGTATCACCATGATGTCATGTAGATATTACGTTACCCTGATACGATGCTGTGAAAAGGCACTTTACTTTCTGTGATAGTCTTACCAAAAGCTCTAACCCCAATCTAGTCATGAAAAAGAATTGTATAAATCTAAAGTGAGGAATAGTCTACAAAATATCAGATCAGTAATTTTCAAACTGTTGAAGTCATGCAAAATAAGACAAGACAGAGAAAGTTGGAAGGAGAGCATACGAAGGAGACATAATGATTAAATGTTATGCCAATGAAAGGTTTTAGTTAATGGGAAAAACAAGTTCTCTTTCTCTCTGATCTCTCCTTTTAGATACAAGCACATATTTTCCGTGCTCCAACACAAACACAGTCAACAGTACACTTATGATTTAATAGCCTATTAGAATAATGCAAATAATTTATATAAGAAAAAATTAAATATAACAAAAATTTGTAGTATCTATTACATGTATTGAAAGGTATAAAAGGCACAGAATGAATATTTTTCTTGTGCATAAAGGTATGTTATTCCTATCCAAATAAATGAGAAATGCAATGGAATAGTAATGGAAATATTATAGTTTTAAAAATTTTGGCAACTTAATTTTTAAAAATGTATATGGCAAAATAAAGAAGTAGATAAAGGGTGAAAAATAAGATTATTAAAGAAATTTCAAAGATAAAACATTTCCTTCCAGATGTCCAGAATTAAGAAATCTACATTGTTTAAAAGGAAAAGACAAATTTACAAATGCTAGTTGAATAAGATTGAGAAATGGAGCCATGCTTAGACAGAGTTGAAATACTTAGCAATTGCTATCATGAAATCAATGAGAATAATAGAATCTATTTATTATTATTATTATACTTTAAGTTCTAGGGTACATGTGTATAACATGCAGGTTTGTTACATATGTATACTTGTGCCATGTTGGTGTGCTGCACCAATCAACTCGTCAGTACCCATCAACTTGTCATTTACATCAGGTATAACTCCCAATGCAATCCCTCCCCCCTCCACCCTCCCCATGATAGGCCCCGGTGTGTGATGTTCCCCGAGTCCAAGTGATCTCATTGTTCAGTTCCCACCTATGAGTGAGAACATGCGGTGTTTGGTTTTCTGTTCTTGTGATAGTTTGCTGAGAATGATGGTTTCCAGCTGCATCCATGTCCCTACAAAGGACACAAACTCATCCTTTTTGATGGCTGCATAGTATTCCATGGTGTATATGTGCCACATTTTCTTAATCCAGTCTGTCACTGATGAACATTTGGGTTGATTCCAAGTCTTTGCTGTTGTGAATAGTGCCACAATAAACATACATGTGCATGTGTCTTTATAGCAGCATGATTTATAATCCTTTGGGTATATACCCAGTAATGGGATGGCTGGGTCATATGGTACATCTAGTTCCAGATCCTTGAGGAATCGCCATACTGCCCAAGGTTATTTATAGATTCAATGCCATCCCCATCAAGCTACCAATGAGTTTCTTCACAGAATTGGAAAAAACTGCTTTAAAGTTCATATGGAACCAAAAGAGAGCCCACATTGCCAAGACAATCCTAAGTCAAAAGAACAAAGCTGGAGGCACCATGCTACCTGACTTCAAACTATACTACAAGGCTACAGTAACCAAAACAGCACGGTACTGGTACCAAAACAGAGATATAGACCAATGGAACAGAACAGAGTCCTCAGAAATAATACCACACATCTACAGCCATCTGATCTTTGACAAACCTGAGAGAAACAAGAAATGGGGAAAGGATTCCCTATTTAATAAATGGTGCTGGGAAAATTGGCTAGCCATGAGTAGAAAGCTGAAACTGGATCCTTTCCTTACTCCTTATACAAAAATTAATTCAAGATGGATTAGAGACTTAAATGTTAGACCTAATGCCATAAAAACCGTAGAAGAAAACCTAGGTAGTACCATTCAGGACATAGGCATGGGCAAGGACTTCATGTCTAAAACACCAAAAGCAATGGCAGCAAAAGCCAAAATTGACAAATGGGATCTCATTAAACTAAAGAGCTTCTGCACAGCAAAAGAAACTACCATCAGAGTGTACAGGCAACCTAAAGAATGGGAGAAAATTTTTGGAATCTATTTTTAAATAAATAATTTTGAGGCAATTGATGTTCATACGGAAAAAATAAAATCTGATTATCTCACACGACATAAAAAATAAATTTTAGCTGTGCTAATGACATAAATGAACATAGCGAATCTTTAAATGTTTTAGAAGAAAAAAAAATCTTTATAATATAAGTAAAGGAATAAAACACTTAGGAAATATAAATGCAAAAATAATACGACTAAAATGTTTAAGTAAAGAATAATAAATTTTCTGCATTATATTCTTCAAACATGCATCTCCATGTTTACACCCAGAACATACGCAGAGCTACTAAAATAAGTGACACAGGAAACATGTATCAGGTACCAAAGGTCCAGGCTACATCGCCTCGACTTGACTTCAACTGTGTTTTGAAATCAGAGGGTTCCAGGAGCTCCGGGAAGTCAGGGAGCGGGAGCAGGCGCTTCCGAGCCTGTGGGGGTTTCCTGAACCCTGAGAACGCAAAGATGCCTCGTCCAGAGCCCCGACTGGCGACAGTACCTGCGCTGAGGAGCACTGGACTCCCGCTCCCTCCAACTTGGTAGGGGACGGGGCTCCCGCCTGCTCCTAACCCCTGGTAGCTCCCCACAGCCTCCACCAGGACTGCCCTGGTGCAGCTGGCTTCCTCACAATGGCCGCTCTAGATGGGCCCCTGCTGCCATCATAAACGTGTATTTGCACATATGCTTTTTCAAAACCACCTTGTTGCTCATGAATGTAAAAGTGCCTTCACTGCCGTGAATTCTAGATTGATTGCTTAGTCTTGTTTTCAACATTATTTACAACAGGAAGCCTACTGTTCTCGTTTACCTTTCATTCCTGTGAACTAGCTGTTTCTTCATGTACCCGGCTCTAGGTACCTCCTTGTCACTGCTCTTAGATCTTCATGAAACAATGCTTGCTTCCACATTCTTTTGTGCCAATCAAATCCTGTTTGTCATGTAAATTATCTCTTGAGGGTCCATTGATGTTTTCAGATGTTTACTCCATATCTGAGTCTTTAAAAACTCTTCCTTCTCTCATGGTTTGCTGCCCTTTGTAGTCTGTACTGTACAAAGTTGTGTTTATTATTTTTCTGTTATTTGTTACTTTATTTTGTTTGTTACCTCTTCAGAGTTTGTAAAGTCTTGGTGACAGGAAGCAGGCTTATACTTCTTTATAGACTTCATTGTACCTGACACAGTAGTTCTTAATAGATGTGTTTTTAAAATGCGTGCCGGTTCTCCAGTAAAACAGAGACATCTGTAATTGTGGAGGTTCCATTAGGCTCCTGAGTTATGATAATACCCGTTTCTATACAATTAACAATTCCCCAAATAATAAAGAACATACTCAAGAAGTTTGTATTTTAATGCAAGTCTCCATTTACTGATAGGACAATAAACCATGTTTGCCTCTCAGTAAGATATGATATGTTAGAAATCTCTTAGGCAAATAAGTATTCAATTCCAAGAACAAATATCTCCAGTACAAACAAATCATCCTTCCATTGATTTCAATATAAGTTAACGCAACTGCTCAAGGACGGCCTGTTGAGGGAAGAAGAGCTGCCAGAATTCAGCTAATCCATCATAATACTGGCTAAAGCCCCTAAATACATTCTACTGAAGGAAAAAAAAATGGCATTTCAGGAAGATTGCAGGCAAAGATTTCTTTCTATTTTATTTGAAATAATTTGTTTCACTTTTCACAGAGAAAACATAGTTCTCTTGCATGTATTTCGTATTGTAGCTGATTTTCTTCAAAAAATCCAAGTAGAAATTTGGACCTTTCTAGCTGTTGGTTGCAAAAATCTGTTTTTCAGGATCTGATGTTCGCGTGTTCGCAAATCCAGTGTCAGACCCTGGAAATTGTCCTACGTGGAATTATCTACATAATTCATAGTTCTCTTTTTATTTTCTGTGGTCCACTGAGTCTACTTTGAAATTAATGGAGGTTTGGAACTTGTATCAAGTGAGGCAGTTAAAACTAGTCCAGACACAATTCCCAGAGAAAATAGTCATCATTGAGTTTTTTTGAATATTGATAACTCAGTAACTTTGAGCTATCAGATGCTTCAGAAGAAAGAATCAAGGCAGTCTTGGTTTTGGATTTGTTTCCAGTTAGGTAAGTGAATTTAGTTTAATGATAAAATGAATAAATCCCAAACTGAAACTGCACTAACTGTTATTACCAGGGAAACAAAGTATCTTTATTGCCATTTGGTATTTGGCAGGGTGAACAACATCTTTGGTGAAGTCTTTCAACAAAGAGCCTCAGCAGATAGAGGAACAGATAACACAAACAAAATAAAACTAAATATGGGTGAAATAACCAACATAAGAAGTTTTAAGGTTACATTAGATATAGTAATATTACTTTTGATCTTATGTAAATGATAATTATTTCAAAATATTTTTCTTCAGTGGTAAAAGCATCATAATCTATATTTAGAGCTCAGTGACATTAATGAAGATATTATAATAACATATGTAAATAAAAACATGAAAAATTTAATGTTCACAAAATTGAGTCAGAGAAATATGTTATAAAACAAACATTTTTAAAGACTACTAAGTTTGTATTTCATGCTTTTATTTATGTAATTAATTTTCCCTTATTATATGTATTACAATAAATTTACACAAATGTTTTTGTAATGTGTGTCAAGGACACAAATGGACACACACAAACACAAATACAAATAAGAAATGGATTAGAATAGATTTCTGGATGTAGCTAAAAGAAACATACATGCGAAAGAATACCATTAAAATGCATTTGAAAGAATATCATTAAAAGGTATCTTGAAAAGATTTTAACAAATATTAATGATGTAGCAGTATTGTTAATGTCCATGTTATATAATCTCCTCTAAAATGTATAAGTTCCACTTACACACACACACACACACACACACACACTTCTTGCTACAACTCTTTTCCAATTCTGCATGTCTTTCTTCGCATTTGCGTCTTTATGTGGAATACCCTCCCCTCCCTTTTTTAAACAATTCTTCAGTGAACTAAAAGTGCTACTTATACTTTATAGAGTATTTTATATATCTTCTTCTCAAGGAAGCTTTGCACATTCTGCTCACCTCTAAGTCAAATTTAGATTCCTTCCTAGATCTTCACAGAGGACCCGTCCATAACTTCAGCAGGAGCTGATTGTTTTATTACTTTACTATCTCATCCACTAAACTAAATGTCTTGAGTAGGTCTTATATCTCTGTTCTCTTGCTGTTCAGCTCAGTCCTGGGGAAGAGGGTTTCATTCAATCAATAAATCTTTGTTAATTTCAGATTTAATTGAAGACTTCCTGTATTTATTCACTCTTCTCGTAAGGAAAATGACTTTTAAATGTTTTTTAATTAAACTGTGTAATTTATGTATACAATGAACTGATCTGAACAAACTCACATATAACCATTATTTTTTGTGTTAATCTCCATGAATATAATTACTTTATTTGCTATCTCCAGCTACCCTTTGAGAAAAAAGTGAGAACAAAAATGATGCATTGTTGAAAACTAGGTGCTATGAATATTTTATCCCAAAGCACACCTGCAACAGTTCTCTGAATTAAGTTTCATTGCAATCTGTCAGACAATTTGTATATCAACTAAACTTGTAAGCCCGCACACTATCTCTTCTAAAAGTCTTCCTTGAATGACTTGAACCAATTAATGGGTCATCTCTGAATTGTACAGCCTATACGATTTTTACCTTAACATATCATTTCATATTATCCATTGACTACAAATATATGAATATTATATCCTTATATGACTGTAATCTCCCTGAGGGCAGAGATAATGTACCAATAAATCTCTAATACTTCTTGTCATTACAAATTGGTATGCATGTGCTAATTTCAGTACTTTCAAAAGCTTTATTGAAAGAATGACAGTCTTTGCCTCACACTTACTCTTTGCTAAGATGTCTGCTAGGTATAAAAACAAACATGTAATCAAGCTTTAAAATGTATTAAGTGATAGATGCAGATTATTTTAATAGATGAATGTTATTCAAAACATAAAATCTTTCTTCATGGCATTTTGGAATCATTGTTCCATCCACACACAAGCACACACTTGTTTTGATTATCCATCATTCCTAGAATATATTGAACAAATAAACTAGTTACATGGTTTAACAATCCATATTAGTTTGCAAATGATCTCCACAGTCATTTTAAGCCATGCTTTGTTAATGGACTAAAATGTTGAATTTGATTAGAAGGGGGAATGTTTAACGATTCCTAGTTAATAATCAAATCTTGATCCTCTGACCTTTTATTCTTGTTTCTGAATTTTTTCCCTAGACACATTGACAGCTTTGAATGTGTTTCAGCACTCTACCGTGAATGATTATGCATGTCTCCAATCACAGGCATTCCTAGTTTTTCTGTTAAACTATATACACTTATTAAGCTCTAGCACTCACATTTTCCTACCAATATCAGCTATTTGGATGTCAATTGTGCCTGGTCTTTCACTGGTTGTGGAAAAGGTAAGGTTCAGGTAGTTTGTAAATCTCCTCTTGAAATTTGTTTTTGAGCTCTTTGAATCCTGATGCAGGCTCGTCCCCTGTGTTAATGACCATTAATTTTTCATCAACCTGTCCAATTTTGCTGTAATATTTCTTCAAGAAATAATATACTTCAGACTTATGTATTATTTTATATTATTTTCTAATATTTCTTAAGAAATAGTCACATTTTGATATTGAGGAATTCAACATTATGTAGGTTAGTAATTTAATTATTTTTGACAATCGTATCACTTTGTTTTATCTTAGAGGCTAGTACAAATGAAAACATTAAATCTAATAAATGTAACCATGTAAATTTGCTATATGAATATAGATTTGAGATGTATGGTTATGAAAATTTCTCATAAAGCACTTTGTAAATATAAGGACAAATTCTAACTAATAATTATGCGTGGACTCACAATTAGTAATATTTTGCAAAGAGAGAACAAGTGTACAATATCGAAAATTCAAATTTTACTTATGTTTACTGAAAAGAATTGTATCTCATTAATATTTATATATCTCTGACATATAAAAGAGGATCTAGATTGTGATACCTTACAAAACAACTAAATACATGTTCTTCAAAGTTCTGATATTTGATGTGTTAAATTTCTAATTACATGTATAGAATGTATACTTAATTTATTACTACATGTACATGATATTTTAGGAAATGACATATATGAATAAAATGAATACACTTCAAATGCATTAGATCTAAGGGCTAGACTTTGGACCAATTAAAATATGAGTGAAACATGAATAAAGATATTCTCTGCATTTGTTTTCTATGTCCCAGTTTAATGTAAGTCATGGTAAAGAAATGAGTCGGGTGAGAAAGTATCGACAGCATTTAGAAATATGGATTCTAAGAATGCCCCCTTCATTTCCTCCACCATAGCTTCTGTATGCAGAAATAAAAATAATACTAAGGAAATAGAAAGAAGCTATACTCAAAGGACTATGGCAATACGATTTCTACTGGAGCTTCCTTATTTTCCTGTTACTTCCTCTGGTCCATGTCAATTTCACTAACAATCTTTCCAAGAAAGACCAGGTTTCTATTCCAATAAAGAGCACCTAATTTTTTTCAAGAGCTGAGTCTTCTGTACTATCTTTGCAATATCATTTATTACTTGTGTGACTCTAAGTCACTTGCATATTGAACTTCATTTTTGTCACCTATAAAATAGGATAATAATACTGTTTTGACAGATCTCACCATGTGCCTGTATCTCACTGCATCCTGTGCAGATCTCTATCAGTATATTTAGCATTTTATAGTAGATCAAAATAATCTGCTTCTGTATCTATCTCTCACACTATATGCAAGGGCAGACACCATAATTTACTTAAAAAAAAAACTGTAATATTTAGCTTAGTACAATGTATCTGACATCATGATCACTCAATAGATATTGGTTTAACTGAATGAATCTATTGTTAAAAATAGACAATGCATGTAAAAATAATTTTGCACAGCAAGTTTAGATTATCTCTCTTCTTATCTCTTATTCTTTTTTAAAATTAGAACTACTTGAACAAAAATATTTTATTTTAAAGACATGAAGATTTATCATGAGATAAACTAGCTACGTGAGGAATTGTAGCAATGAAAAAATGTTTAATCTAATTATGCAGCATTTAAAACATATCTCAGAGATTCCTCAGCCATGGGATCTATTTGACAAAGAATCTTCACATGACATTTGTTCAATTAATGTCTTGAACGAATAAGTTAATGAAGAAATTAAGGAATACTCCTGCTTAATCCATCTCACTATCTCTTTACTGCAATCACAAAAGGTCTATTTTTCTTTTACATTGTCTCTTGCTTTAGCCCATAATTCAGCCTTGTTTTTTTTTCTCATATACTTTATGAGCCAGGAGCCTCCTTTTGCCTATTTTACCTATTGCTATCCACAGTTTGAATAGAATTATTTCAACCCATGTTACAATTTAAACATCTAACTATATGTTTCCTTTTTATAAAGAGGATGTCAGATTGTCTTCCCGTACCTAATTTGAAACCGAGTTTTTCTCATCAGTTTTTTAACTTGGGCCATAAACACACTCTACTTCCAAGGTTAAGAATCTCCTACCCATTCTTGAAATACCCCCTGGTTCCCATTTGCTGATTAGCATCTTCCACCCCACTTACTCCTGTGTAGCATATACACCTGACAGCAATAACTTAAGCTTACTCTGCGAGATCCTGGGGTCTAAGAATGTGTATTTTAAGTCCCAAGTTATAGAATCCAGCAGTGGCCAACCCAGAGATTCACTCCTTATCTATGAAGAACATCTGAACCTCTGACCCATTGCTTGAAACATGGGCCATGCAGGAGATAGCGGCTCATTGTTTGGGTTAGATGGAGGTTGCTGGGTGAAGGGAGCTAAGTGAAAATTCTATATAAACTCCATGCTTTTCACAAACAGTAGTGGTTCTGCTGTCCAGCCTGCTGCTACTGGACTGTCCCCGCATGTAAGTACCCCCAAAACACCATACGTCTTGTTGGCTGTCTCCAAGTCTCTTCTTTGGCCTCTCAGACATGGTGCTATCCCTATTAGAGTCAAAAGGAGTCTGGCATGACAAGTCCTAATTAGGCACACCTTAGAAATTATAAGTCATCAAGAAATGTAGATTCCCAACAGCCTCTCAAAAACTCAAACACCTAGTGATGATTTATAATTAACAGAAAATATATGCATCTGAAATACATTAATTTTGTAGGTTGCTTGTAAAGGATCGGAATACTATTGATTGTTACAATAGTCTAGTCTTAAGAAGTTTCCATAACCAAGAAATTTCTCCATTTCTCAAACAGGAGGACTCTCTAGTCAAGGAAGTCTCTATTATTCTCCAGTTCTACTTCCTAGGTATCTTCACCATAAACCTCTTCACTGTCTTTTTTTTTTGTTTTTTTGTTTGTTTGTTTGTTTTTTGTTTTTTGAGGTGGAGTCTCGCTCTGTCGCCCAGGCTGGAGTGCAGTGGCCGGATCTCAGCTCACTGCAAGCTCCGCCTCCCATGTTCACGCCATTCTCCTGCCTCAGCCTCCCGGGTAGCTGGGACTACAGGCGCCCGCCACCTCGCCCGGCTAGTTTTTTTGTATTTCTTAGTAGAGACGGGGTTTCACCGTGTTAGCCAGGATGGTCTCGATCTCCTGACCTCGTGATCCGCCCGTCTCGGCCTCCCAATTCACTGTCTTAAATTGTCCTTGAATGCTTCAGATGAACTAGGCAAAAGTGGCTCCCTTTCTTTCCAGCATTGCCTCCATCATCGCTTTCCTCTTTCTGTGTCTGCTGCCAGCTTATCTGTTTCCTTTTTTTTCTTTAACCATTTTATTACAGTATGTTCAATACACAAAAACCTGTGGCTATTTAACAAATACAACATGATGCTTTTCTATTTCTTATTTTTCATTTTACTCAGCTTTCACAGAAGATGGGAACATTTTCTTTAGTAGAAGTTGTGGGACAGAGCTTAGTTAATCCACTCTCTAATTTCCTATGTAAAGTATATTCTACATTTATCATGAGATATGCTATCTATGGAATATGTCCACTCAGTTTTCAAGTATATTTTCAAAGCTATTTACAGAACATACTCATATGACACTAAAGAGAGACCGTCAAGCATGGAGCAGAATCACAGATGCTGTATTCAAACACCAGAATTTCTTATCCTAGGTTTTAACCACACATTGTGAATTTTTCAAAATTTAACTATATTAGCATCTATTATGAAAATATACTGATGATTCTTATTAATTTAGATTAGTTGAAGAAAAACACAAGACAACCTGTTGAATTTCTCAACTTGTTAACAAATACAAGATCATTTCAACAAAGAAATCTTTTATTTTTTTCCCTTTGGAAAGTGGATACATATTAGTCAAATTAAAACAGCTGATAAGAGAACAAAAATCAAAGAAAGACTGGAATTTTTCATTATTTTTATGTCTCTTAGGCTTTTATGGAAACCACACTTCTTTGTCTTGTAGTTAAAATGTAGATGACTGGAAGCATACAGACAACTGGACGTGGAATCAGAAAGCAGAGATGTGTGCCTAAGTTTTACCACCGCCAGTGGTGTTAAGACTGTGATTCCACTCAGTCCTCCTCTAAATGCACCCGCATCTGGGGTGGGGAGTTTGTAGAAATCCAAGAACTTCTTATTTGTAACTGCTTGTGCCTTTCTGTCTCCGCCTCAGCACTCTGGTGCCTCTAGAGCTTGCTAAACACATGAGAAAGGTAGCCCAGTGGAAGCTGGGATTGAACACTCCCAGAGCAACTGTTATCTAATAAGGAATGGAAAATGGTGTTAAGGTTAATATATCACCTTTCTTGTCCTTCTTACTCAGTTGGACAATGCTGAGGTGTATGCCTCCAATTCTGCAGGCTGTCTCCAGGGAGTCTGAGTCCTACTGCAGTAGATCATACATTCATGAACACTTAGTTGTATATTTTTGCTTTGTTGATTCATGCATCATGCTTCTCACTTGTGCTTCTTGAAACAACTCCCAAATATATTACCAACACCCAAATTCTTATTTTAGGGCATATTTTGAAAAGATACTGAATGAAAAATTACCCTTGAGTGAAATGTTTTAGCATATTCTAAACTACAGTTTGAACACTTACAATATTTATTTAATGGGATATTAAATAGAACTGTTCCTGCCTTACTGTCTCAAGATAGGAATCAATGGTAATGACAAGCATAGCTAATACACATAATTTAAAGGAAGCTGGCAACATTCAGGAGTATGTTTTTATTCCTATGACTTAATATCAACAAACACCAAACCTCCCACCACCAACCTACACATGCCTACCTGGGTCTATATGAGAAATTCCCCAGCATAGGGAGGAGAAGTAAATAATTATCTTATACTTGGCTCTATGGGGAGTGCAAGATTGTGATTAGAGATATTTCCCCTTATTCCACATAGGGAAGGGAAAGGGGAAGTTTGCACTTGCTTACCAAGACAAATGTGCCTAAAAAAATTATTTGCTGAAATAGTCTTAACTAAAAGAATGAGAATATAATAGTCCATTCCTCAATTGGATATGTTTTTAAAAGAGTGAACTTCTTGGTCTTACCTTGTGCTTACCAAAGAGCCAAAAAGAGAAGTGAACAGAGAATGGAAGCAGGGCAACATGCAAACTCATCATAAGAGCAGCCATAAAAAAGAATAAGTTCATGTCCTCTGCAGGGACATGGATGGGACATGCAGGGACACTGGGGCCTGTCAGGGGTTGGGGGCAAGGGGAGGGAGAGCATTATGACAAATACCTATACATGTAGGACTTAAAACCTAGATGACGGGTTGATGGGTGCAGCAAACCACCATGGCACATGTATACCTATGTAACAAACCTGCACATTCTGCATATGCATCCCAGAACTTAAAGTAAAATGAAAAAGAAAGAAAAAAAAAGAATGTGCTTATGTGTGAATGCCTCCTATGTGTGATTTTTTCCTATGGATACTGTGCCACATAGTTGTGTTTGAAACACGTCTGCAAGAACTGAACTAGGTATTTGCCTTACAGGTAGCTGGGAGAAAAGAGATAAAAATAACGAAAAACAACCCAAACTTTAGTCAAAAAGTTAGGAAAATATAAAATTCAACTGAGAAGTATTATTTTTATATGACTGTTGAGGAGGAAAAGATTGCACAGGGAATCCAGGTTAACAGTTGAGAATTGCAGCCTATAGCTGTAGAGTGCCTGGAAGACCCACACTAGCATTCACAGGCATTCCCCTAAATACAAGTGACTCAATGGAAAATGGACAGAGGCATTTAAGCTATTTCCTAGAGAAAACATGGGAATCAACATTGGTAAAGATGTGCAGACTCAGTAATAATCAGGTAAATATAAATTAATTCAACATTCTGTTGCTATTTTTTGCCTATCAGGTAAGAAAATATTTAGGAGTGTGATACTACTTCTTGTTCTTTCAGTAAGTGGAGACATCTCTCATACACTTTTTTGTTCGGTTATTAGCTTGTATCTTTGCATATTTATTTGCATTTATAGCATAAGACAGTGTAAAGATGTTTGCTTATAAAAGTTTTTGCTCTGGGTATTTTATTACTGTTTAAAAAATCAATTAATATTTAAAATTTTCTAATAAAATAGTAAAGCTTGCTTCGTCTCATCATCAACACCAATTTGCATTGCCAGAGGTATCCACTTTTATCTCTGTTTATGTTTCTTATTTACCTTTGAATTGTTATTGTTAGAATTATATTATTTTATATTGATTTGTTAGTTTTATGTATTACCTACTGTCTTTCTGTCAATAGACAAAAGATAGGGATTAGCTTTCTTATTCCATCTGCATTAAAATTCTAGCTGGGCATGATGGCTCAAGCCTGTCATCCCAGCGCTTTGGGAGGCCAAGGCGGGCACCTCACTTGAGTTCAGGAGTTCAAGACCAGCCCGGCCAATGTGGTAAAGCCCTGTCTCTACTAAAAATACATTAGCTGGGCATGGTGGCGGGCCCCTGTAATCCCAGCTACTTGGGAGACTGAGGCAGGACAATAGCTTGATCCCAGGACGCAGAGGTTGCAGTGAGCAGAGATCGCGCCATTGCACCCCAGCCTGGGCAATAAGAGTGAAACTCCATCTTGAAAAAAAAACATTCTTTTCTCTCCCATAATTATTTATATCATAATTTGTTATTGAATCAATAGCCCATATTCACAACCTAATAGTATATAAATCTTTCTTTCTATGTTCTTATCACCTACCATTAGTTATACCCAAACATCCTAATAAATCAGTCATCAATCCATCGGTACTCTACAAAACCTCAAATGTTTCAGGTTACCTACTAGAGCTTTCTTTCTTTTCTTATAGCTCTTTCTTTTCAAACCCTCCATTTAATTTGAATTGGTGATTCTCTGATGTCAAGTTTTGGTGTTAAGATGACTCTTCAGTTTTATTTTGATTGGGTTTCCATTTTCCTGCATCTCATATATACTTTTTAAGTATCGGTCATGTTTGGGAAGTAAATATTTTCAGGCTTTATGCCTAAAGCAGTTTTTTTATTTGTTTGATAGTTTATTTTAACCCACACATTTGTTGATAGTTTAAGTTATATGAAATTCTAGGATACAAATGCTTTGCCTTAAATTTTTGAAGCCATTTCTTCATTGCCTTTTAGGTTCTGGAGTTGCCTTTAATAAATGTGCTGCTATTCTGAGTCCTAACAAGTCTCAACACTTTTCTAAACGTCCTGTGCTTGTTTGCTTGTTTTAACTCAGTGCCTTATAACAACAATTTATTGCTATTCTTCATGACTGTATGGGTTGACTGAACTAACCTGTGATCCTTCATGATAATGCAGCAGTGGTTGGATATAGGTCATCTAAAAGTGGGACTGGTCGGGCTGTCCACGATGGCCCATTCTCATGGGTTGCAGTTCATGCTGGCTATTACCAGTTGAGGTACCAGATGGGGCCGTCCCTGAGTGCCTACATGTGTTGTGGCCTTTCCTTGTGCCATGACATTTCATTGCATGGAAACTATTTGTGGAAGAAGTGTCCTAAGGCAGAAACTAGAGAGCTTCTTATGGCCCAACCATGTAAATTTCTCTGCATCATTTTTGCCACATTCTATTTCTTATAGGACTAGTCCAAATTAAAGGAGGGATAGTGATTAGACAAGGAAGCAAGTACTTGGAAGTATGGCTTATTGCAGGGCCATCTTTAGAAATTGACCACTGCTTCTGTTATTCCGAAATTTGTCAGCGATCTACATTACTGGGTGTTTGTGTGTGTGCATGTGTTGCTTTTTATAATATAGAAAATCATGTCCTTATTTCTAGGAAACATTTACATTAAAAACATTTTTCTTTCATTTCATTTTTTATTAATTTTTTCAAAAAGTTTGTATTAGTTGAATAATAGGATTGTTAGAATATTCCTTATTTATCTTTTCTATTTCCTCGTACCCTTTTGTTGCTCTCCTCTGCTTGCCTGGAGATTCTCTAAATTATTTTTTGATATTTCTCGTAAATTTTTCTTTCTTTTTGCTATCACACACAGAAACACACACACGCTTCACATCCTGATTCTTTTTCTTTGGTCTTATTACATAGTACTCTCTAACTTTAAAAAAAAATTCTTGCAAGTCTTTGAAATATTAATTACAATTGATTTGATTTTTGTATTATTTTCTGTGTTTTGTTTCTTCTAAATTCCCTCTCTCTATTAATTTTACCTTTCTTTTCATCATGAAGATTTTCCTTAAATGGTGTGATACTGTATTTAGTATTCATTCATACTTAAGAAAAAAGTAGTGGCATGCTCCTATAGTCCCAGCTACTTGGGAGGCTGAGACAGGAGGATCATTTGAGCCGAGAGGTGGAGGTTGTAGTGAGCAGAGATCACGCAATTGCAGTCCAGCCTGGGAGATGGGAGTAAAACCATGTCAAAAGGAAAGAAAAGGAAACAAGGGAAGGGAAGGGGAGGGAAGGGAAGGAAAAGACAAGAAAGGGGGTACTAAAAATGGTTTGGAAACTCAGTGAACATAGGCAAAGTTGTCTCCTGTATTTCAGTGGTGTGCTGGCTGTGAATATTATATTCCACTGGTAGCAACACAAAATTGTAGTATCTATAGATGGGTTCTTTCTCTGGGATATTTTTGGGTTCTCAAATAAGTAATCTGTATTGTTCTGGGATGCCTGTTCCAAATGCAGAATGAGACAGGGGCTGCTGTTTCCACCTTTCAGGTTGGTGATTTTCACTAAATCCAACATTTTTGACTCCATCTTTTTTTTTTTTTCTTTTTTTTTTTTTTTTTATTATTATTATACTTTAAGTTGTAGGGTACATGTGCATAACGTGCAGGTTTGTTACATATGTATACTTGTGCCATGTTGGTGTGCTGCACCCATCAACTCGTCATTTACATCAGGTGTAACTCCCAATGCAATCCCTCCCCCCTCCACCCTCCCCATGATAGGCCCCGGTGTGTGATGTTCCCCTTCCTGAGTCCAAGTGATCCCATTGTTCAGTTCCCACCTATGAGTGAGAACATGCGGTGTTTGGTTTTCTGTTCTTGTGATAGTTTGCTAAGAATGATGGTTTCCAGCTGCATCCATGTCCCTACAAAGGACACAAACTCATCCTTTTTGATGGCTGCATAGTATTCCATGGTGTATATGTGCCACATTTTCTTAATCCAATCTGTCACTGATGGACATTTGGGTTGATTCCAAGTCTTTGCTATTGTGAATAGTGCCGCAATAAACATACGTGTGCATGTGTCTTTATAGCAGCATGATTTATAATCCTTTGGGTATATACCCAGTAATGGGATGGCTGGGTCATATGGTACATCTAGTTCTAGATCCTTGAGGAATCGCCATACTGTTTTCCATAATGGTTGAACTAGTTTACAATTCCACCAACAGTGTAAAAGTGTTCCTATTTCTCCACATCCTCTCCAGCACCTGTTGTTTCCTGACTTTTTAATGATCGCCACTCTGCTGCCCAGGCTAAAGTGCAGTGGCACAATCTTGGCTTACTGTAACTCTGCCTCCTGGGTTCAAGCAATTCTCCTACCTCAGCCTCCTGAGTATTGGGGTTATAGGCATGTGCCACCACACCTGGCTAATTTTCATATTTTTTGTAAAGATGAGAGTTCACCATATTGCCTAGGCTGGTCTTGAACTCCTGACCTCAAGTGATCTGCCTGCCTCAGCCTCCCAAAGTTGAAATTTTCTTTTAATTGAATAAAGTAAACAAACAAATAAACTTGGCTTGAAAATACCTCTTTTAGAATGTTCCTGTACTTGAGATTTTTTGTTTTTAGTTTATCAAGATTGATTAGTAATGTGGTTTGACTGTGTCCCCACACAAATCTCGTCTTGAATTGTAACTACCACAGTTCCCACATGTCATAGGAGGAACCCCAAGGGAGGTGATTGAATTATGATGGTGGGTCTTTCCTGTGCTGTTCTCATGACAGTGAATGAGTCTTACAAGATCTGATGGTTTTAAAAAGAGGAGATCCCCTTCACAAGCTCTCTCTCTCTGTGTCTGCTGCCATCCAAGTAAGATGTGACTTGCTCCTCCTTGCCTTCCACCATGATTGTGAGGCCTCCCCAGTCATGTGGAACAGTAAGTCCATTAAACCTCTTTGTTTTGTAAATTGCCCAGTCTCGGGCATGTCTTTATCAGCAGTGTGAAAACAGACTGATGTAGTTAGCTTTAATGATCTGGTGATAGTTTTCTTAGAATTATAAGAATAATTAACAATTATTATTCCATACATACTTGATAATATGATTAGAAAGAAAATTAATTGTTCCAATTTAGTTCCTACTGGGCAGACATTTTTATATAACAATGTCTTTTGATTAGTCAGATAAAAGTACATTGGATGCTAGGTTAGTTCCATTCAGGAGTTCAGAGATTGAAGTGAAATTGTCACATTGACTCTTAAGTTCTCCATTTAGTGAATGAAGAGGGTATCTTTTATGTCATTACTAGTTTACAACTTTTGGACTCTTCTTGATGTATCACATAAAGAAAAACATAAGAAGTAAATTAATGGCAACCATTATAGCTTTATGATACATGTACAATTTCCCCCTTCCCCTCTTTTGTTTTTGGACTTAGGAGAATTATATTCCCATCAATAGATCTTTTGGTTCGTTATATATAGAATTAGAATACACCTTTAATTCTACCAATTCATTTGGTAAAATAATCTTTCCACATAACTTCTGTGAACTCCAAAAATCTGAGACAGGTCTCAGTTAATTTAGAAAGTTTATTTTGCCAAGGTTGAGGAGGCATGACTGTGACACAACCTCAAGAGGTTCTGACAACGTGTGCCCAAGGTGGTCAGAGCACAGTTTGGTTTTATACATTTTAGGGAGATGTGAGGCATCAATCAACATATGTAAAATGAACATTGGTTCAGTCCAGAATGGTGGGACAACTCGATGTGAAGGTGGAACAACTCAAAGTGAGCAGGAGGCTTCCAGGTCGTAGGTAGATAAGAGACAAGTGGTTGCATTTTTTTTCAATTTCTGATTCGCCTCTCCAAATGAGGCAATCAGATATGCATTTATCTCAGTGAGCAGAGGAGTGACTTGGAATAGAATGGGAGGCAGGTTTGCCCTGAGCAGTTCCCAGCTTGACTTTTCCCTTTAGCTTAGTGATTTGGGGGCCCTAACATTTATTTTCCTTTCACATTTTCTTCATTAATTCTTCTCATAAATCCAATAACCCTTACTTACAAATTTAATTAAAAACTTCAAAGTGTTTATTTTCATTCTCAACAGGTTGTTTTTAGCGATTCATAAGAAGCAAGCATGAACTACTTCTCTGATATAAACATGCACAAATTTAATAGAATTTTTTTAAAATTGTGGAGACAAAACTGATGTCAAGGTGTTACTTAGCAATTCTTCTGCTATGTATGTCTGAAAATCTTTTACCTAAATATTATCTACTTTCCTGAATGTCTCCATAATAAATGATTTCAGTTTTATATTCTCATTAAAGATGATTAAGAACTTATAACAAAATTATGTGTGATATTTATGCAAATCATTTCAATTTTATGCATATAATCATGTTTTCATATACATATAATTTTTATCTCAAAGTAGAATAGAGTTTGGAGAAAGTATTATGTTCAGATCTGTTATATATGAAAGTAGGCATAGCAGTTGGATAAAAGAGTTTCACTTTAAAATATCTTTCTCTGGTTTTAGTATTTACATTGTTCTTATAAACCAGAAAAGTGGCAATATTATTTTTCACATTGAGTATACTGACAGAGGCATGAACAAAAAAACTGTTCCTGGTAAGATATAATAATTGTCATAAATGGTAAAATCTAGATGACACTAAACACGACATTCTCCTTAAAAGTATAAGACCTGAATACCAAATTACGAATGATGATTATGGAGGATAATAGAAAATTGAGATCAGGGCTACTGATGGATCCAGTAACTGGTGTCCCCATTTTCCCTAATAAGGAGTGGAATAGTACAATATGGACTGAGGGCTATGTCTACCCAAATTGCAGAGAAACGTAACATAGCATGTGACATTTTGAGAGAGTTATTTAATCGGAAACTCTGTGAAGGGAGACATAAGATCCAAAAGTGTGTGTGTATGTTTGTGTGTGTATTTGTGTGTGTGTGTGTGTGTGAGAGAGAGGAGAGAGAGAGAGAGAGAAAGAAAGAGAGAGAGCTTATGCAATGAGAGAAGTAGTGGTTGGGAGAGAAGTGCTCCAGATGGTAAGTAAGCAGAGAGTAAACTCAAGAGATTATTCTGAGTTGTGTGATTTAGTATTGTCCTTGGGGCACCTTTAGCTTAAAGCCTTTCACAAACTTTCCAAGTTTTAAGAAGCCCAATTACCAATCCCTAATTCTTGTACTGTTCCCAGACCAAAGGGACTCTTGGATACCAGAGGGAGAGTTGTTGGTAGTCACCAACACATCTGCGTAAGAATGAGAGATTTTAATTGATACTGGAAGATGGCAAATGCAGTCTAGAAAATTAGAATAAAAAGCACACTCTTTAGATACCAGTTTTGTTGGAAAATGTCAGTGAAGAAGAAAAATTGGTTGCTCTTTATTTTCCTCCCGGTCTAACATGAAAGGATCAGACTTCTGGCACTTTGAAAAAATGGAGAACTCATCGAAATTACCGTGATACACAGGATGACTAAAATAAAAAGTTAGTTTTTCCAGCAAAACAGAACTAAAGCCATTATCAGAAGCTGTAATAAAAGTGCACCATGAAACAGTAGGAGGAGAAATTTAATTTAAATCTGCAGAGGTGCTCTTCCATTCATGGTAATTCAGAGACAAGATTTTTGCCCTTAGGGTCCAAATTAATTAGTAAATTAAGTGTTAATAGTAAAAGTAGAGTCCTTGAATTCTTGTGCTTTAGGTATAGGCTGTACTTAATGAATTCCTTCCACAGAGTATAGAAAGACGAGAGATACTCTCTTTACTATAGAGAAATCTCAAAAGTACTACCATATCCAGAGGATCAAGGTTACAAAAAAAAAAAAAAAAAAAAAAGTCATACATCATGTTAATAGCATGTACTCTTGCTAGAATGTGACAAAGGGCACACAACCTGTCTTGTCTTCCTCTAAATATCTTATAACCCAGGACTAGAATGAGAAGAAAATCAAACCAATTGCAATAGAAGGACATCATATAAAATATCTAACCAGTACTCCTTAGCACTTTTAAGGCCATCAAAAACAACGTAAGCCTAAGGAACTGCAATAGTCAAGTGGACTATAAGGGACATGACAACTAAATGTAATGTGGTATCCAGAAACAGAAAAATCTATGTATTGGGTAAAAGCAAAAAAGTCCAAATGCAAGTATGGATGTTAGTTAATGATAAAATATTGATCAATATTGGTTGATTTGATTATAACAAATGTACCATACTATACAAGATGTGAATAATAGGAGAAACTAAGCTCAGGGATGTGCAAATTCTCTTTACTACTTTCAAAACTTTTCTGTATATCTAAAACTGTTCCTAAAGAATAATTTTGTCTTAAAAAGTCAATAAAAAGGCCGAATAACTAAAAAAAAACATGGCCACAACAAAGTTACTGATCAGAAAGGTCACTTAAATTGTTACAGGACATGGTTCACAATGACAAAGACATGAACATTATTATTCAAAAATAATAGACAAAGGAGATCTCAGATATGTTGGTAACAGTGTCTGAAAGAATTTTAGTAAGAATGAACTGTAGAAATGACAAAACAAATAATAGAGATTCATGATACTGAATACTATAATACTCAGTACAATAAGGGACTACAACACCAAATGAACCTTAATTTTATACATATGGGTGAAAATCATAATTTCCAGGAATGTAGGTATTATTTTATATGCTTACAAACAAACAAAAAACAACCTTAAAGAAATTAATCAAGACTGTTTTAATGTTCCCTCAGCTTAACTAAACTTTAGACAGGTTTATTCCCAAATATAGACCACTGACTTCCCTTCTATTAAAGCATTTTTCTTGGAAAACTTGCAACTGTAAATTCTTTTTCTGCTTATTTGAGATATAAATCTTATATAACCTATAAATGAATGTCTTTCTAAAAGACCTGGGGGTCATTTATTTAAAATGTAATCATCAAAAAAGACAGTGGCTTTGTATTTCAGTCTCTGTGAGAGGGTAGGAGACTAACTTCAGTTCCACTCATGTCTTCCAGTACTTCTCCACTAGCTCACTCCAGAGCTTCAAATTCCTGGGGCTTTTGTTTCTGCAAAGTTCAATCTCAAGTTGAGTTTAATCTCAAGTTGAGTTCGCTCTCTCCCCCATATTGCAATAGTCTTGAATAAAGTCTTCCTATCATGTTTAAATAGTCTGATTCAGTGATTTCTTTCACAGAACATAAATCAGATTTCAAAAAACTGATCGTTGACAAAATATTGATGGTAAAGGATTCTGACTCCAGATTTAGATTCAGTTATAATGACATATTAAAATATAAGAGTCAAATAAAGACATCTTCAATCATGAAAGAACTTTGAGAAATGTCATATAGGTCACACATTCATAAAATAAATCATAAGGAGATATTCCAGCAAATCAAAATTTGATACAAGAACAAGAAGATGCATAAAATATAATGGTAATAAAGGAATTCACAAAACAATAGTTAATTCTAAATTATTATTGATAATATTGGCAAAATATAATCTAAAGGTTAAATAAAATTATAAAACCAGAAGAAACCTAATATAGAAGTATTTTTAACAATCTGGAAAAATGTCAGATGATTTTTGACTATACCTGGAAGATAGTATAGTGGGACATAGGAAGACTATTTTATTGTCAACTGAGAAATGTGTGTCTGGCTTTATGTAGAGAATATATAGTAAGCATGTTCAACTGTTGAAAGTTCCAGTTTAACAGAGGAATGACAAGAGAAGAAAGAAGAAAAAATAATCTACAAATACTCAGATAATAAAGCAAAAGAGATCAATGCTCAATGATAAAGAAAGCGAAAATAGACACTCATAAGAAAAACGTTAAACTCAAAAAGCGGATTGACATTGGAAAAGAATAGTCAAGCCAGAAGAGTGAATGTAAATGCGACTAGATATGCAACATTTGCTTTATCTTCATTATTAATGAAGGAAATGCAAATTAAAGCAACTTCCACATTTGGCAAGAAATAAAAATAAATAAATAAAAAGGCACTTCTATGAATTTTGATAGGATCATAAATAAGTATAAAGTTGTGCAAAGCAATTTGGCAGATTCTATCAAAATTTAAAACATGTCTAGTCTTTGTCCCAGCAATTTTCTTTTCAGCAATGTGGTCTACAGAAATAATTACACAAGTGCACAAAGAGATGTGTGATATAAAGTTTACTACGGCAACTGTTAATAACAATTGAGAACAACCTAAACTTTATTAACAGATAAATTATTTTATTTTATCTGTTTAATTCACAATATGTTACATAGTACAACTGCTATAAATAATAAAATGGATCTTTAGATTAGTATAAAGCATTATCTATAAGATTATATTTTAAAGGTAGATTTTTAGAACATTCCATATTTAATTCTTATTTGAAAAAATCATATTTGTAGGTATCACGCATCCTTGCATTAATATACAGAAAGAGTACAATTGTTAAATGTAAATAACAAATGATGGATATTGTTTAACACAGGTGAAATCTGTTTATTTGGGGAAGGATTAAAGAGCAAGGGATAAAGGTTAACTAACTGTTAGACTACAAGTCTATTTGAATTATTTGAATTGTTTTACAACCCTGGTGTTTTTATTACCACAGGATGAAAAAACTGTTTGCACATTAGTATATATAATGTAAACAGACCATTTGTGTATATACACAACGTGAAGCACACATCCTCTCTCAATATGAAAGGCATGTTGATGTTAGATGACTTTAAAGTTGTATTATGTGCTAAGTAACTATTTTATTAGCTTAGAAATTAAAATATTATATACAGCATGTTTTTTGAGAATTTATTTTAAATTACCATACTGAAAAGTTTTTTGAATATACAACAGTTAATAAATACCTGTATAATTGAAAGTATTCTTTAAAATCATTTCTCTCATTCACATCTTTTTGATAATGTTTCAAAAATTTGTGTCTTCTAACTTACTCTTGCTTTGTGCTAAACTAGGTATTTTTTTTTTCCTTAGGGGATATTTTCATGAATAATTTTACATTATTTTCTTAGTGTTTTCTTCCACTTTGTAGGAAGAAAACTCACTCTCTGAGCGTTTCTTTCTTTAAACATGTTATTAAAAACAAACACTTTTTTATATTGGATAAAGACATTCTTCAGATTATACCCTTTTCTATTACACACACATACACATCACTTTATTTTAAATTGTATTTCATTCAAAGAACAAAATTTGTAATTACTGAAATTTTAAAAACATAAAATAATGTTTCTTATCTCTCACCTCTGCATTGCTTTGCTGAACACTCACCTTTCATGGGATTTGAGGATGTGGCTTAAAATTTAAAATGCTTTTTCCTGGGCTCTTAACAAAATTCTTACCAGTGATGATGTCTTTAGCCTTGACAATGAGAAACAACTTGTTTATATGGTCACCTTTATTGAGGAAAAAAAAAAATATATATAGGTTCTTACCTCTAAGAGGAGACGTTCTTGATTTATCATTAAGCAAATCTTTATTTCTCTTTATCCAAAAGCTTTAGGGTCTAATATGCCCTCTTACCGACAGGCCTATGAGAATACAGTTCTATGCATTCACTCTCCCTGAAATAAGCCATCTGTAAGGTTCTATGTAGCCAGCAGCTCATCAACCAGTGTCCGAGGATTTCCAAGGCACAAACCATGCAGCTGGAAAATTACTGGTGTGCAGTGTAGATAAAGGTGTATGTTCATTCCCAGGGACTTCTCTTTGTACCTCCTGGAGGACCAAGTTGTTTTTCAAATTCCAAATTATTTACACATCCAGCACAGCTATGATTTCTGCCAAATATTCAAAAAATTGTTAAAATAATGCATTTTATGTGGAAAGTTTTTCAGGTATAAATGTAAAAATGAAAATGATTTCTTCATCCTTTTCTAGTGGGAATAATTATTGAGTTTGGCCTGAGGAATCAAAGACTTCTTTTTATTCATAAACAAAAATAGATGAATAGAGATACAGTTAGAGACTGACAACACTTAGTGCTCAGAATGCTGGCACAGCTAACGCAGGGAGAAAAGATGGAGTCAGATGAGTAGATTGCAAAAATTTTCTCCCATTCTGTAGGTTGCCTGTTCAGTCTGATGGTAGTTTCTTTTGCTGTGCAGAAGCTCTTTAGTTTAATGAGATCCCATTTGTCAATTTTGGCTTTTGCTGCCGTTGCTTTTGGTGTTTTAGACATGAAGTCTTTGCCCATGCCTATGTCCTGAATGGTACTACCTAGGTTTTCCTCTAGGATTTTTATGGTATTAGGTCTAACATTTAAGTTTCTAATCCATCTTGAATTAATTTTCGTATAAGGAGTAAGGAAAGGATCCAGTTTCAGCTTTCTACTTAGTATGGCTAGCCAATTTTCCCAGCACCATTTATTAAATAGGGAAAACAGTATGGCGATTCCTCAAGGATCTAGAACTAGATGTACCATATGACCCAGCCATCCCATTACTGGGTATATACCCAAAGGATTATAAATCATGCTGCTATAAAGACACATGCACACGTATGTTTATTGCGGCACTATTCACAATAGCAAAGACTTGGAATCAACCCAAATGTCCATCAGTGACAGATTGGATTAAGAAAATGTGGCACATATACACCATGGAATACTATGCAGCCATCAAAAAGGATGAGTTTGTGTCCTTTGTAGGGACATGGATGCAGCTGGAAACCATCATTCTTAGCAAACTATCACAAGAACAGAAAACCAAACACCGCATGTTCTCACTCATAGGTGGGAACTGAACAATGAGATCACTTGGAGTCGGGAAGGGGAACATCACACACCGGGGCCTATCATGGGGAGGGGGGAGGGGGGAGGGATTGCATTGGGAATTATACCTGATGTAAATGACGAGTTGATGGGTGCTGACGAGTTGATGGGTGCAGCACAGCAACATGGCACAAGTATACATATGTAAGAAACCTGCACGTTATGCACATGTACCCTAGAACTTAAAGTATAATAATAATAAAAAAAAAAGAGAGAAAGAAAAGAAAAATAAAACTTCTGAGTAAGATGTTGAAAATACACATCCTTTAATACTCTCTGTTTTGACGTTAAAATATGGCCAATAGGCTGGGCGTGATGGCTCATGCCTGTAATCCCAGGATTTTGGTAAGTTGAGGCCAGTAGATCGCTTGTGCCCAGGAGTTAGAGATCAGCCTGGGCAACATGGCAAAACCCTGTCTCTACCAAAAATACAAAAATTAGCCAGTCTCATAACCTGGTCTCAGAATAAATAAATAAATAGATAGATAGATAAAAATTAAAAAATAAAATTAAAAATATGGTCTATAAAAGGTAACAGTACAAATAAATTATACTTTAACTTGGAAATAGTATTATAGCATTTAGTTTCTTTCCTTATCTATATTCATATTAAGTTTAATTGATATTAACTGTTAGAATAATCATTGAAAATAAAACATTGCTCAAACTTTTTCCCCCATAAAAGCATCCAAATTGTTAAATGATCTTTGTGTTATTATTGATTCTTATACAATTAATCTGTGACTTGATTTTTCAGTAATATTAGGAAAACTGTGAGCTTGATCTTTCCCCTTGGCCAGTTGTTTTTTCCCATTTATAAATATAAAAAATCCATCCTTAAAACTTTCTAGCAACATAGAAAAAAATTACTTTTCTACAACATTCAAAGAATTAAAGCTCTAGAACAATTACCTACACTCTCGATGAATCTCCTTTGCATAG
Source organism: Theropithecus gelada (assembly GCF_003255815.1). Lineage (NCBI taxonomy): Eukaryota > Metazoa > Chordata > Mammalia > Primates > Cercopithecidae > Theropithecus > Theropithecus gelada. The sequence continues at coordinate 85,553,694 of NC_037675.1, read as the reverse complement.
ATAATACTCTGTTTCACCTTCAACTCTTTCAGTACTTCAAGCTTCAACTCTAGTAACACTTTCAGAAGAAGAAGAGAAGACAAATTAAAAGGCAAAAAAAGGGAAGAAGATGTGCTAATATTTGTTAAACACTTAGCATGACAAGCAATGTGCCAAATACTTAAATTAAACCATTTCATATTGAGAAAGTTGTTATGATTATCCTCAATTTCGAAATGAGTTTGCTGAGAATTAGATATGCTAAGTAGCTTGTCCTTAGCTATTCAGATCTTAAGTGCAGCTTGAAAGTGACTAATTTTTGAGTGTGTGCTTATGACACTTTTTCTCTGCAACATCAATTTATTTGCTTTTCGTGTAATCACTATGTTGTTTCACAAACCTTTCCCTTCATCCTCTTTCTCCAGTGTTACCTTCATGTCCTGCCCAATTGTCAGAGCTATTTCGGCCTGTCGGGTTCAGGTCACATGCCATTTTGACTCTAATAACTGATTTCTTCAAGCAAAATAAAGCATATTCTTCTCTCATTCCATCTACTTCACACTGAATAAAATGCTGTACATTGTAGCTTCTTGGTATGTATTGCTAACTCTTGTCAGCTTGCTTTACAAACCCCAAAGCAGGGCAATGTAGTGTTCATCTTTGTGTCCACAGAACCTGTAGCAAACATGAGGTCCTTATGCATGTTGTTAATTGTTAAACGGAAAATGAACAAAAGCGAATGAGCAAAGATCCATCAAAATGAAAGGCTGAGACAAAGTATACAATTCAATCATCTTCCATCCAAAAATCATTTGTTAACATCTGCCTGGGCTTTTGAACATTTTGATAACAGTGGTGCCCCAGGAGGAAACACTGGAGCTTGATCACTAATGAGTAAGTTGCATTTTATATTTTTTTCTATACTCTCTTAACATTCAACAAAATTTCTACATCACTGTCACTATTTATTAAAGGCCCACAAAGCAAAGGAAGCTACCTTGTTTGTTTGTTTGCTTGTTTAACATTTTTTAACAGAGTTTGTCAATTTTTTTTTTTTTTTTGAGATGGGGTCTCGCTCTGTTGCCCAGGCTGGAGTGCAGTGGCATGACCTTGGCTCACTGCAAGCTTCGCTTCCCAGGTTCACACCATTCTGCTGCCTCAGCCTCTGGAGTAGCTGGGACTACAGGCACCCACCACCACACCCAGCTAATTTTTTTGTAGTTTTAGTAGAGACAGGGTTTCACCGTGTTAGCCAGTATGGTCTCGATCTCCTGACCTTGTGATCCACCCGCCTCGGCCTCCGAAAGCACTGGGATTACAGGTGTGAGCCACTGTGCCCAGTCTGTTTTAATTTTGTATTTAATTTAAATACATTTAATTAATGTATAAATGTCACTATTATAGCATTGTTATTGGAAACATTAAACTATATAAGAGGTGTTAAATAACTAGACCCATAGGAGCAAGCTTGGGTGATCAAGTGTCTTTCTAAAACGGGATGGAGGCAAATGCCAATCACCAGGGTAGTATATTACTGTACAGGATTTAAAAACAGAAAACACTGGCTACCTTACGAGACATAATAGATGGCATTTGAAAGGACACATAAGGGAAGGGGGAAAAAATAGATGAAATTTTTAATACTTAGAGACAGATTTAGAGGAAAACAGAGATGGTAATAATGAATTATTAAATTGTGCTTTTTGTTCTATAATGTAAATCTTATTTTTCTCCCCTTCAGAAAATCTTCAGTAAAATATATATTACTAACACTTGCTTTTAGAGGCAAATTTTCTTTCTGGGATACATGACTACGTGTTCATTTTGCATCAAGTTGGGTGTGGAATGACTAGAGACAGCCCACGGCAATATAGTGGCCTCTGGACACAGTTATAATTGTTAATATTCATCCTTCTTTATGTAAGGATGATGCTGTCAGGAACAGTATTAAAAAATCTGCCATGTCCAACTTTAAGGACCTTGCCTACTACCTGTATCATTTTCCACTGTCATCTAAATGGTCTCCAAGAGGTCTGGGTGTTCCACATTTTAGGCCTCTAAAAGAACTATTTTCTGCTTAGATGTCCTTCCTTTTAATAAGCTAACACAGTTCATGAATTCCACTTCGCTCTATTGCTGGGAATATTTATTTAATTCAGTTTTTTGCTAAATTCCATTTAGCCAGATTTAACAGGTGGAATAGAGTGTCTTCTGCCTTACGCATGATACAGTGAAGGGCATTTTGAGTTACGAGTCCTCAGAAATTTCTTCCAACTTTAGCTGTCTATGCATCAGGTCAAATGGAAACAATCAATCTATGCTACTGGCAGACACAGATCTCAGAATGTAGATTAGTCTTCACCAGTTCAAAGCATTCCAAAACATCAATTTATTTGTGATATCAAAAAGTACAAGACAATAATAAGTTATTTTTTTTAATTTTTAGGCATTTTGATTAAACTGTTACTTTAAGGATTACATAGTATATACTCAACAATTAGGCAGATTCTGTAATAAAAGTATAGATCACAATTCTGATTCTATTTATTTAAATAGGAAAATAAATTTTATAGTTTTGTCTTAAACATGAATTTTGTGTAATCCTAATTTTCTAAGTATTTAAATAGAGATGCTTATTTTCTTTTATTTCATAGTCACACATTTAGCTTTGAAATTTTTCAATGGGAATCAGCAAAATATTGGGTTTTTTTTCCATATCATATTATAGCTTTGTATTTAAAAAATCAATAGGTATTTTAATTAACAACATATAAAGAAAAGTTTAAAACACACAAAAAATAACCTTGGGAACAAAAGTGTCAACACATTTATGACATTCCATTTTCTAGTACAAGCCAGTACAAACAGGTTTATAGAAATGAGGAAAGTCTTCTATAAAGACTGAAAGTGAACAAATCCTTCAGTTGAGCTATGTGAACACAGATAAATCTAAATGTTAGCTGACTGGATGTATAAGCTCAGAGCAAGTGGGTGAGTGTGCATTGTGATGTACGTGGTCTTTTCCTATATACAAAAGCCCATATTCTTGCAGGTGTGCATAGTGGCAATAAAAGTTGAAAATTACTACAAGCTTTAAAAAGGTTTGGTCTCAAAGTGGAAGTGGCATTAATTTTTTCATCTTACAGCGCAGTACCTTTTCTTTTGATTCTATAGTTCCTTTAGTTCCTTCTCCCTGCAGCCCTCCCTCTCACTCACTTCCTCTTTTCTTTACCACTGCACACTATAATGATGCACGGCTAGAGATTCCTTTCAGAGAGGAAAAAAGGAAGTCTCTAAGTGATGGAAATGGACTGAAAATGTGTTCCTTCTTCTCAAGAATGGCTCTTGCAGTGCATACTGAGCAAAATCTCATCTTCTCTCTCAATTTGGGACACACACAAACGCGTGCACACACAGCGTTTTTCTTCTGGTTTGTAGGCATCAAAGCCATAGATGGTGAATGTTATGGCTCTTTGAGGGTGTTTTAGACTAGAATAGAGAAAGTTTCCACTTTTATTGCTAACAAATGGAATTTCTGCCTTCATACTGCACACTCAGTGTTTTAGTTAAAAAAATAAACAAGTAACATATAAAGAAGTGGACAAAAAATGAGAAGAAAGTACGAGATTTTCCTTTCAAATACAAATTTCATTTGAGAACATATTCATTTCCTGTATTAATTTTCACTCCTGAAAGCTCTCAGTATGTAAAAAATAAAATAATAGGCATCATTTTTCCTTAAATATGTTATCTTTTCACAGATTATAGAAAAAAAAAAGCCTTTCTTAAAATGAAGGACTAAAAGTTAAGAGATTAGAGAAACCAAATAAATGCATGTAGAAATAAATATAGACTTCTTTTTTTTTAAGGACTTCATTTTTCTGTCTCAGAAATGAGTGTGCACATTTACAGTAACTTCTGCAAACACAGAAAGCCATGATACTTCTAGTGTTAACATCAAATTAAGTAATGTGGTTTGTTTGTTTTCTCTGATAGTGGAAAGTCAAGTCAGGTTTATAAATTTTGTCCCATGTTCTAAATTTCTGGAAGTGAGTATGTTGGTAGTATTGAGTGAATATTGGCTGGGCTTCAAAACAGAAAGGCAAAATTCCTGACATAGCAGCTTATTTTTAACAAATATTAATACATCCACACACACCCCCATTATTTTTCTTCCCATTTCTGATAACAGAAGATAACACAGTCCGGGTGTGTTTCTTTTCATACTTAGGAAACAGTAGACAAAGCATAACCTCATAGACTCCAAGCTGAGTAATTCCTGAGTCATGCTTTAGCTATGGTCCCTTAGCACAGTTTGATAACTGAAAATCACAGGTAATTCATCAGATATTATCAGTTCCAAATTTGACATCAGAAAAAAATGGTAATATTAGTGAAAGTCATAAAATCAAAGTGGCATATTAGAGCTGCCTCTTTCGAAGAAGCATCTATAAAATCTTAAGAAGTAGGTATGAAAATATCTGGACCAGGCAACATAAAATTTTAATGCACACCCAACGCTGTACACTGTCAATCCTGGCAAAACATATTTGTAAATTCTGTTTGAGTTTCCTGATAAAGGGGTGGAGGATTTGACAACATATTTGATTCTGCTAAATTTGCTTAGAATGAGAGTAGCATGAATCAGGCAACAAAAACATCTCAGGAAATAAATTCAATTTCTCTAAAAGATAAAAGTTATAATAGATAAACGAGTATTTTGAGTGACAATGACTATGACATGAGAATATGGTGATAAAGAAATGAGCAAGCCATCATTGTGAAATAATCTCTTGGCAAGGTTCTTCCTAGCAGATCACAGTTACGTGTATGTAGCTAACATGAGCAATTAGAAGACTCAGCAGGAGGCTGGAAAATTTAACTTACACGGTGAGTTCCTAGAGCATCTTTCCATCTACTTGCATTTTTATTCCTGATGCCTAGAACAGAATCTGACACTTAACAAATGCTCAGCAAGAATTTTATATTTAAAGAAAAATCCTAATTCCAAAAATATGCCTAAAAGTATTTATTTGATAAAAATTAAGACAGGCCATTAATTTTAAGGATGCTAGATAATTAAAATTAGCTTATGCATATCTAAATGGGTGCAATATGTTAGGCAAGTTCACACTGAATCACTGCTCAACTGTTCCAAGTTGCTTCTGAACACAACATAAATGATAAGTGACAAGTATTTAATAATTAGAATTGTCCAAAAATTAAAGACAGTAGGGACAGGCCTGTTTAGGTACTGAGTTCTTCATCACTCAAGGTTTTCAAGCTGAAATGATGTAATCATCCTGGAGGCTGGAGTCAAGTAAACAAGCTATGGATAGTAGTAATTAGTCAGTTCGCTGCTAAACACTTTTCAACACATGTATTTGATCATTTTTTGTTTTTTTTTGTTTCTTCCCATATCCAAAAAATAAGAGATAGTATAGGTAGGATGTTAATTACAGACTTTTTCTTCCTTTGCAATTTTGAAAGCATTTAAAAATAACTAGTGGTAGCCTAGAGTAGGATTAGCCCACTACCTGTACCTGTTTTTGTAAATAAAGTTTTATCAGCACTCAGGTGCTCATTGTTTGTGTATTGTCAATGTTTTTTCACTACAGTGACAGAGATGAATATTTGCAACAGCCTCTATGGCCTTCAAAGCCAAAAGTATTTATTGTCTGACCCTTCATGGAAAAAGGTTGCCAACTTCTGGTCTAGAAACCTACTTAAACTATCAACATGATTTTCAGTAAACTACGCAAACATTATTCCCAAAGCATAATAATTATTTTATGTACTAAAAGTATGAGATTGGGCATTGTAGGACAAATATAACTGATTTGTATCATTTGTCTATAAATAGCCAAGTTTCGTACCAGTATGCCCAGGCTGAAATGGTTTTTAAGGTATACAAGCATATAGTCAACCAACCTGCTTATCTAAATACAGATATTTTCATTAATATTAAACAAATTATATTCCCTAGGGATTGACTTTGTACTCTCATAATAAAACATTGTCTTTGATCTGTGTGGCAACACCCTCATCTGTGTTTCAGTCAGGATGGTTATAAGAATGCATAATCTAAAACTCTTTTCTTTAAAAGCATTTCTAATTTAGAATGTTCTAATAAAAGAACAAATCTTAAGAAATTACTCTGACAGTCTATTTTCCAAAAAAAAAAGGTACCCTATAACTTTTTCATTTTGAATGTTTTTATTTTGATTTTTTATAACAGAGATAGTAAATTTTATATTTCAATCTGTGTTTCAATAAAATAAAAAATCTACATGAAGTCATTCAGCTGAATGAAAGTTTTCTAAATTGTATGTGCCCTCTTTTCTACTCTTATGCAGGGCTTGGATATTCATAAATATTTAAAAAGTCAGGTTTTCAAATCCAATATGACTGCAATCCATTTTAACAGTGAGAACTGAATTGTTTTTGCCCCCGTAGGTGAATAAGATAGACAAGCTAATTGCCTTTTAAACTTACAGATTTTCAGTGCGAGATCTCATTATCATTTGCTTTCAGGAATAAATTTCTCTCAAATTTTGATGGAGAGTATAACTTCTTTTATAATAAAATCATGAACCCTTTACCTTCTTTGTCTTTCTCTAAATTCCTATGCAGAGTACTTGATAGAAGCCTGATTTTGCTCATCACTGTTTCAAGTGACTCTTAGAATAACTTGAGAGAACAAGGAGCATACCACATTAGCATAACAGAATACTTGAAAAATCAATGACTATGTCTAGGTAGAAATGACTGTACCTCATAACCAATATTCTAGACATTTAGAAAGGTTATATAGAACTCATTTAAAACTCTATTCATAAGAATAGTTATAAATGAAAAGCTTCTATTCGTCATATATAGATCCTTTCTATCATTTATGTATTTTCCAACTGGTATAATAAAAATAATCCCTCTGGGAAGGTAGCCTGGCTGAAAAAAACATAGTTGTTTGACTCTGCAGGTAATTAACACAAATTCACACACACTCAGATGCATTCAGACACACATACAAGCTTGACAGCCCGCACATCCATTTTATATGTTTTGGGGTAGGTGGTCTGGATTTCAGGCTAGCGTAGATTGAGATAAACAGATTTTAGGAGGAGAAACATTCAAGGCACAAAGGGAATAGAGAAAAGCGTTGTAAGTATGTGTTCAAGGGATGAGTATTTACAAAAAAATGATAGGGATGAAGAAAGAGAGTTAAGGGCTGTGTAATTATGATTTGGATTCAGCCTGAGTATATTTTAGTTTTGAATTGGGGGGTGTGCGTTAATTGTTTTCACACTACTGTCTGAATTTTGAAACCATTTCTGAAGAAGTCTTGAATCATTTTCTAGATACGTATAAGTGTGTTTTACTTCAACTATAATTACTCTACTTATGACATGCAGTTTGTTAGAATCCTTTTTGAGTTTTCTAAGTACCTCGTGTATGTAAGAGACAGAAGTTATGTGTGCTTAAGCAGGTAATTGACAAACTTGAGCTTATTCATTTACTTTCAATGTAAAAAAAAGAAAACTAAAATATGTAGCACACTGAGGTTATTCATCTGAATTAAATAAAGTTATGTGTGTACACATGCACAGTAAATGCTGTTATTTTTTTTATTATTATTAGATGGCTACTGAGTGTGTTCATTACAACAACATTTTCAGAAACAGAGTTTGTAGTCTCATGAGCATGTATTTTGGAGGAAACAGATAAGAACCCTGGGGGTCAGATTATTGTTACAGGTCTGGCTATCTCTAGAAATATATATATATATTTGAACAATGCGATTTCAGACACTAAAAGTGAAAATAGGAAGGTCAGTCTAGCTTTGGTATGCTCGTGCTATCGTAGAGTGGTTGCAATGATGAATGGAGTTGGAGAGATTTCAGATTTATTTTGAAGATAGAAAAAGAGCTTGAAAAAAACATCTTACATAACTTCACTTTATTTTAATTTTTTTTGTATTTGATAACCTTGTAAATGTCACTTAATGTGACATAGGAGAATCCGAGAGGGGCCAAATATTTTAATGATTGTTTCAAGTGTTTGGTGTGTGTATGTGTACAATGTCAATTTTCACATGTTAATTTTAAGATATCCACAAGACAGACAAGTGTAGATGTCAAATAGCTTGAAACAAATGACTGTGAATCTCAGACGTAGCATCAGGGTTGCAGACACTCTGGAACATTCTCATGGTAAGGAGAGTCATGAGAATTAGTAAGATTACCTAGATTAGTGTAAAGAAGGAGGATGAGAGAGGACTGAGAATTAAGTCCAGAAACTCTCCCAAATTTAGTAGTGGGGTACAAAAATAAATGAGTAACAAAAGAAGAGAAGCTAATGAAGTCAACAAAAACCCAGGAACGATTGGTGTCATGTGACCCCAAAACAAAGACTGTGTCAAGAGCTGGGAGTGGGGCTATAGCAGTGGGAGAAGGATGGTCATTATTGCTAAATGCTTCAAAGAGGTAGAACCACATGAAGTCACAAAATATTTCATTGAATTTGGAAGAGTAAAATTCTTGTGACCTGATCTACAGCAGTTTCAGTTGAATCAGTGTTAAGAGATGTTAGGAAGATAGAGTAGAAATTGAGATGGTGGATATAGATGTTGCTCTGAAGAAGTGCTACTACCAAATGATGTGGAGCATAGGGAGGTTGTAGGAGAAACATACACACATACATATGCATATAAGGATTATAATATATAAGTTTATTTAGCAATTTTTATGCATGAGTGTGAATAAATATATGCACATATATGTGTCTGTATATGTACAGACAATGCATTTAGTAATTTACATATATGTGTGGCATACTCACACACACACACACAAATATGTATACAGATGCTTCCTGGCTTACAATAGGATTTCATCCTGATAAATTCATCATAAGTCAAAAGTATTGTAAGTTGAAAATGCATTTCATACTCCAATAAGTCCATCATTAGGTCAAAAGTATTGTAAGTCAGAATATATTTAACTCCTGGATAAGTCCATTATAAAGTCACAACATTTTAAGTCTAATCATTATAATTTGGGTACCATCTATGTAGATACATAAATCATACATTAAGGGTGACTGGGTGCCAGGCTGAATGTTATGAAAATGAATTTCAAGTGTCACAGCCACATTCACTCATTACAAATACGTACCACATTCACCTATTACAAATATGTACCCATGTACGTGTTCATGTTCCTACTGCAATGGCAGAGTTGCATAATAGTGACAGAAAACAAATGTCTTAAAATAACTAAGGCATTGCTACATAGCCTTTTAAAGTGAAAGGTTTATTCGTTGCTGGTCTACATAGCATGGAGGAATTTGTAGCAGAGAGGGTACTACAGTCAGTTAATTGAAAGGAATGGAGAGGTGGAGGGAGACTAGTAGCTTTTCGAAGGTATTATTTTGGAGATTGGTGAAGTTTTGGAGAACAAGGGATGAGGAAAAAGTATTGAAGAATTTGGGAGAGCAGGATATCGATTAGTTTCTGACTTTATTGGGAATGCAGATCAGAGAAAGGCTGGGGTAGAAAACAGAAATAATAATTACAGCCTTCAGTGAATATCAGGAGGACTGATGGGACTATAGGGAGGGTAGACTAGATGATAGAGCCCATGGTGGCAGTTTCAGTAGGATACCATCGGCATATATGTATATGTTATTTGTTATTTATCTTTTTTTAATAAGCAAAAGGAAAAGTATCCTGATATGGTTTGGCCCTGTGTCCCCACCCAAATCTCACCTTGAATTGTAACAGGTTTTACCGTGTTAGGCAGGCTGGCCTCGAGCTCCTGACCTCAATGATCCAACCACCTTGGCCTCCCAAAGTCCTGGGATTATAGGCATGAGCTACCACACCCGGCCTTTTTTATAGAAATTTCACAAACATCTTCTGAAATTATAAATCACTCTAAAATATGTAATGCTTATTCACAGATCTTTTGTTACCTAATATACTTAAAATTGTTATTATGGAAGAAATTTATTCCTGAATTTTTTTTATGAAGTGACTGAAGTCCAGAGAGTCCAAAAGAAAACAGCTAGTCCGTAGTTAAGATTAATGTAGATATGTTCTTGTAAATGTAAGTCTACCGGTGCTTCTGCACATGGATGCATTTGCAGATATACAGTAGAAAAATTATCTAAATTTGCTAACATATAGGAGAGAAAAGGAATAAACCAAATATAAGAAAAGCCTCAATCTTCTCATTTTTAAAATGGGAATAATAGCCACGTGGTGTGGCTCATGCCTGTAATCCTAGCACTTTGGGAGGCTGAGGTGGGCGGATTGCCTGAGCTTAGGAGTTCAAGATCATCCTGGGCAAAGTGGTGAAACCCCATCTCTACTAAAATACAAAAAATTAACCATGCTTGATGGTGCATCTGTAGTCTAAGCTACTCTGGAGGCTGAGGCACAAGAATAGCTTTAACCTGGGAGGCAGATGTTTCAGTGAGCTGACATTGTGCCACTGCACTCCAGCCTGGGCAACAGAGAGACTCCGTCTCAAAAATAAATAAATAAATAAATAAATATTAAAATTACCTATCACTTATATGTCATCAATGAAATAATGTGTTTAATAATGTGTTTGAAATGGCCTTGCAATTATAATGTATCATTAAGCTATTAAGTGATTGTATCCGTAGCTCTCACACAGTACTCTATTGGGAAATATTCTGTAACTGGCAAGCTTTGCTTCATTTCTACTACAAAACTCACAAGTGGAAATTCTCTATGGTTAAGTTACTATTGTTTCTAGACCAAATACTTTCAAAGTTTCTACAGTTTGGTCCTTACTTTTTTTTTGACTTCGATGCATGCTGTGGTTCACTGATTACAAACAGTAGCAAAGTGTGCATGTATTTACTGATCAGGAATCTAGCTTAAAATACATACATTCATGACAGATGTTTAACTTCTTAAGGAATCACTGTCCATGTTTGTAAATTTATTCAGTGAGAACTTAAATAGCCCTATTTAGATTTTCAATAAGCCAACACTGCATTATTTCTGCCATCATCTTCAACCTTAGTCATCACCCTTGCCATCATGATTATCCTTGCCATTCATTTAGCTGCTGGTTCCCAGCCGGTCTCTATGCATGGTGTTGTATAGAGACAGATTTCTTGTGCTATAGCAAAAGGGATTAATGAGAGTTCTTAGATTATTTCAATCTTATTATATATGAAATCTCCAGATCATTGAGGAAAAACAGGAATAATTTTTCCTTTGTGATTTTTAAGATAATGTATCCAATATTCATTGTTTGTATCCACATGCAAATGCCATGCTGAGACACAGATTCATTGATTTGCTCTTACTAAGCCAGCCCCCTCCACCTTGTGGGTTTCAGGGGAAAAAAAGAAAAAAAAATCCTAAAAAAAAAATTTTATACTCCAAAATCATAGCACTGTGAAACTAAAACACCATAAGGACTTAGCATTTCTCTCTTTTACTCTATTCTCAATAGGCACATGTTCCTAGAAATGATGTTTTTTCTAGTAGACAGATTCTTTCAGTCTGTTGTAAAGTAGAGGAACAAGGTAGCAGAGTGATTTTATATACAGAATAATGAATCTATCAAGTCAATCTGGGGCATCAAAAATCACTTTTGATTTTGAAATTTCCTTCTCTGATATCTGCTTTTGCCCCATACCTCTCTACACTGAAAGTACGACTCTCTAATCTTAAAAACATTTACCATGGGCCGGGCGCAGTGGCTCACACCTGTAATCCCAGCACTTTGGGAGGCCGAGGCGGGTGGATCACGAGGTCAGGAGATCGAGACCGTCCTGGCTAATACAGTGAAACCCCGTCTCTACTAAAAATACAAAAAAAGTAGCCGGGCGTGGTGGCGGGCGCTTGTAGTCCCAGCTAGTCTGGAGGCTGAGGCAGGAGAATGGCGTGAACCCAGGAGGCAGAGCTTGCAGTGAGCTGAGATTGCATCACTGCACTCCAGCCTGGGCGACAGAGTCAGACTCTGTCTTGAAAAATAAAAAAAAAAAAGAAAACGTTTACTATGAACATGTCAAATAGCAGAGACATGGTGAGTTAATAAACTTTCATTTGATTTATAATAAACTGATTTTGGTGTTGATTAGAATCCTATAACTTACCTGTAACACCGTTTGTTGGGCAGATGTCAGTGTCTCCCTTTCTTAAATGAACTTAATTATCATGACAGAAAACATTAAATTTGACTGCTTTATTGAGAGATCAATATGGGAGACAGTGAAATATTGTTCATCATTTTAAACTGTTGTACAACACACAGGCTGCCAAATTAGTGAGAAACGGCCCTGATTATCAGACATTAATGGAGCACTGGGTGTTGCTTTTTAGGCCTCTGCATTTGTGTCTTTGTAAGATGCATGTTCTTAGGACCGAAAGACAATGAAGCACACAGGTACTCAGGACCGACTACAGAAATCCATCAGGGCTGTTTATTGTGAACAAAAATGAGACTTTTTTTTTTTTTTTCCATGGCAGCAGGGACTCTTTAGGAACATGTAAAAGCATTATTTGGCTTACAAGGGTGAATGCGGGCTGCTTTAACTAGCTGTGGTATTATCTGGGCCAATTTAATTTCACTTGAAATTCATGAGTTCAGAGACTCAAACTAAATCTCAAAAACTCGAGTAGTTTCTATTCATATTCTTATTGTTCACAATTACTTAAATGAGACATAAAAAGTTTCATAAGGCTTTCTGGACATGGTGTGGTTCTTTCAAAGACACTATTTTCATGATTTAGAGAGACTGTTGGAAAATAATGCAGAAGATGGTGGTAACAATGTATCTGCTACATCTAGAATATTGTATATAAAATAAAAAAGTGCTTCCTGAAAAGCATAGTTCTGCTTTCATTACTTAAGAAGAATCTAAGCAACTTGCAAGTTATTGAAATATAGTTACCATATGTTAATCTTGACATTACACTTCCCACTGAATCAGGTTCACTCGCATTTACAACTATTGAACTTACAAAATTTTATATCAGCAAAGGAAAAATTTAATTGCTGCTCTGTAATAAAGATTCAAAAAGTTTTATTACTGAGATATTAGCATCCTTCCAAACATGTAATTATTCCCATATTTAAAGAAAATGTTGGTACACCTATAGCAACACATACAATGACAGCAGAGTATAATAAGGATTTCTAGATAGCAACTAAGCTATTTCTGATATACTGAATATAAAGAAAGAAAGAATCAATATACTTGGGATGTATGTGAACTTGGATTCCCAACAGCATTCTTTATGTGTCAGAAGCTGAATTCCAAATTAGTCACATATCTTTAAAATAGATCTTCACATATACAGTAAATTTGAGGATCCACCACCTACATTTAGATGCATTATAAAGGATCTGCTCTGTTCTCATTTTATTTAGATGTACTTCCCTAATTTTGTAACTTACTTCCCATAAACTCTTTGCTACGTGACAATTACATGAATTTCAGGGTGCATTTCAAAGGTTGTGAATTAACAACATAATAAAAAGAAATGATACAGCATAGCAAAATAACAAATAAATCGCATTCATTTATTCAAACGATTAATAAATGTGGTTATGTACCAGGGACAGGCTTTGTAACAGAGAATGGGGATAAAACAGCTTGTAAAACTGATCTTATCCGTCCCTGCTTTTAGAGAGAGGTAATGTATAAATAGATGGTAATTCTATTGCCACGAGTAGATACCATCACATATTTCTATTTTGGAAGAGGTGTTCCCTCAGGAAGTCTATATGCTACCATGTGAGCATTTCTCTTTCACTATTTTGTTTTTATATCTGTTCTTTGCCTATTAATGCTCCCCATAGGAACGTAAGCTGTTCACAAGTAGGAATGTTCTAAAATTACCTTGATCACCTTTGCACCCTAAGGGCAGAGTAGGTACATATTCTAACAAACATTTGCTAAATGAATTAATAAAATGAAAATAACCATCAACTATTTTTGTCTGAAAAGGCTGGGTTGAAAATTATAGGTTTTCATTCTTTAATTTTTGTAGTGGCATTTTTAATATTTGATTTTTTATTAAAAAGGAAGCAGGCCGGGCGCGGTGGCTCAAGCCTGTAATCCCAGCACTTTGGGAGGCCGAGATGGGCGGATCACGAGGTCAGGAGATCGAGACCATCCTGGCTAACACGGTGAAACCCCGTCTCTACTAAAAATACAAAAACTAGCCGGGCGAGGTGGCAGGCGCCTGTAGTCCCAGCTACTCGGGAGGCTGAGGCCGGAGAATGGCGTGAACCCGGGAGGCGGAGCTTGCAGTGAGCTGAGATCCGGCCACTGCACTCCAGCCTGGGCTACAGAGCGAGACTCCGTCTCAAAAAAAAATAAATAAATAAATAAATAAATAAATAAAAAGGAAGCAATCGTATTATTTGGATGTTTCTATTTTTATTCTTCTGGGTAAATTATTTTTAATTCATCCAGACATATTATTTTAAGACATGTGAAATGTCAAAGAAGAAAAAATATATAAAATAATAAAAATAGCTAACATTCTTTTTTTCTGTGTCTGAGGCACTGTACTATATTATCTACACATATTGTCTTATTTAATACTCAAAAATCTTGTTGATGGTATTCCCATTTTAAAGATAAGGAAATTAAGGCTTAGACGATTAAATATCATGATTATGACTACTCAATTAGTAGTTGTTGAAGTAGGAACTCAAGCTTAGTTCTGTCTGATGGGAATGTCTTAACATAAATGTATGCATAAGTGGGAAATACCAGAGTTTTCAGTGAAAAAAGAATATAATTTTTTTTATGATGAAGTAAGCATGTCAACATAAGTTATTAATAAAATAAACATGTATTTCCCAATCATTTTGAAAGAGTAAGCTGTCAAAACAGCTACACTTCAATACATGTTTAATGGGCAGCCTGCAGTCAAAGATCTAAATACTTTTATTGTGCTTTAAAAGTTTGTAGTCCTTTGGGAAAATTATAGAGACATAAAAAGTGATCCTTTTCATCTACAGTAAAACTTTCTTGTCTTAAAATCTATTTTTTTCAGATATCAATACAGTCGTGCACTGCATAATGTTTCTCAGTCTATGATGCATCATGTATACAGTCGTGATGCCATAAGATTATAATGGAGCTGAAAAATTCCTATGACCTGGTGAGGTCCCTACTGACTTAATATAATAGTGCAAGTACTTTATTTTTCTATGTTTAGTGCAGCTTAAGTATACAGTTTTTATAAAGTCTACAGTGGTGTACAGTATGTTCTAGGCCTTCACATTCACTCACCACATACTTAGAGACTTATGCAGAGCAACTTCTAATTCTACAAGCTGCTTTCATGGTAAATACCCTATACAGGTGTACCATTTTAAAAAATCATATCTATCTATCTATCTATCTATCTATCTATCTATCTATCTATCTATATTTGGTCATTTGTATATCTTCATTAGAGAAATTTCTATTCAGGGCCTTTTAAAGATTAAATTGTTTTCTTGCCATTGAGGTGTTTGAATTTCTTATATATTTTGGGTGTTAAACCCTTACCTAGTATATGGTTTGAAAATATATGTTCCAATTTCATAGGTTTTCTCTTCACTCTATTGATTGTTTCCCTGGCTGGTTGTGCAGAAGCCTGTTGGTTTTATAATACCATTTGTCTTTTTTTCTTTTGTTGCCTCTGTTTTGAAAGTCTAATCCCAAAAATAATTGCCTAGACTAATATCATGAATTTTTTTCCCATATTCTCTTCTACTAGTTTCATAGCTCCAGGCCTTACGTCTAAACCTTCAGTCAATTTCAAGTTGATTTTCGTACATGGTGTGAGATAGGGATCCAATTTCATTCTTCTGCGTAAGGATATCCAGTTTTCCCAACACTTCTTATTGAAAAGGTGGTCCCTTTCTCATTATGTGTTTTTGGCACCTTTGTCAAAAATCTGTTGACTATAGACATGTCAGTTAATGAAGCAGCTACATTGGGGTAAATACCCAGGGTTCATCTTCTTGCACCAAGAAAATTTAAGACACAGACACAGAAGAGGAGTTTAGAAGCAGAGGTTTAATGGGCAGAAGAAATAGAAAGAAAGAGAAAGAAGAAGGGAAACAGCTCTCTCTAGTGAGAGAGAGAGGGGACTTCCCAGAAGAAAAGGCTGTCTGGCAGCAGAGAGCACTGGATTTGTAGGCAGGCTTGAAGAGGCAGTGTCTGATTTGCACAGGACTCACAGATTGGTTCAATCAGGTGTGATGTTTACATAGCTCACAGCAAAGGCTGGCTGCCTCACCCTAATCTTATTTTGCAAATGAACTTTTCCCTTGGCTGGCACCATCTTGTCTGCTTCTTACTGTACATGTGGCTGGCAGAGAAGGGAAGATGGAGCCACCATTTTGAACATGTCTAGTCCCAGGTAGTTCTTTCCTGCTGGCATTCACCCCTTCAAGCTCCCAGCATGCTTGTCTATATCTGTAGCTGGACTTTACAGGCTGCTTTTTGTTAAAAAATGATTTGGGACTGCTTTTAATTAAAAGAAAAATCTTATCAAAGACTTCCATACCCTCACTATCTGCCTAATTCCTTCTTAACTCCTGTATCATTAATTTCTAGGCTTTCTATTATGTTCTGTTGGTTGATGTGTCTGTTTTAATGCCAGTACCATGCTGTTTTGATTACTATAGCTTTGTAATATAATTTGAAATCAGGTAATGTGATTCTTCCAGCTTTATTCTTTTTGCTGAACATTGCCTTGGCTATTCAAGGACTTTGTGGTTCCATTTGAATTTTTGGATTTTTTTTATTTCTGTGAAAAAATGACATGGAAATTTTGATAGCAATTGCATTGGATCTGTAGATTGCTTTGGTACTATGGATATTTTAGCAATACTGATTATAGCAATCCATGAACACAGGGTGTCTTTTCATTTACTTGTGCCTTTTTCAATTTCTTTCATCAATGCTTTATAGTTTTCAGTTCAGATATCTTTCATCTCCTTGGTTAAATTTATTTCTAAGTATTTTAGTTTTTTGTAGTTGGTCTAAACTGAATTGTTTTCTTGATTTGTTTTTCATATGGTTCATTGTTACCATATAAAAATATTATTTTTTGAATGACAATTTTGTATTATGCAACTTTAGTTTTAACAGAATTTTTTTTTTTGGCAGAGTCTTTAGGGTTTTCTATATATAAGATTATGTCTCAGTAAATAGAGACAATTTTACTTCTTGCTTTCCTATTCAGATACATTTTATTATATTTTTTCTTTTGCCTAATTGCTTTGGCAAAATGTACAGTACTGTGTTGTTTCTTTTTTCTTTTTTTGAGATGGAATCTCGCTTCTTCACCCAGGCTGGAGCGCAACAGTGTAATCTCGGCTCACTGCAACCTCCACCTCTCAGGTTCAAATGATTCTCCTGCCTCAGTCTCCCCAGTAGCTGGGATTACAGGCACGTACCACCACGCCCAGATAAGTTTTGTATTTTTAGTTGAGATGGGGTTCCACCATGTTGACCAGGCTGGTCTTGAACTCTTGACCTCAAGTTATCTGCCTGTCTTGGCCTTCCAAAGTGCTGGGATTACAGGAGTGAGCCACCACACCTGGCCTACAGCACTATGTTGAATAGAAGTGGAAAGGTTGGGCATCCTTTTCTTTTCCTGATCTTAAAGTAAAGGCTTTCAACTTTTCTTTGTTGAATATGTCAGCTGTGGGCTTGTCATATGTGGCTTTGATTGTGTTAAGGTACATATTTTCTGTATCTACTTTGTAGAGAGGTTTTTTCAATCATGAAATGATGTTGAATTTTGTCAAATGCCTTTTCTGCATCTAATGAGATGATCATATTGCTTTTGTCCTTCATTCTGTTAATGTGATGTATCGTATTTATTGCTTTGTATATGTTGAACCATCCTTGAATCTCAGGGATAAATCCCACTTGATCATGGTGAATGACTCTTTAAATATGCTGTTGAATTTTGTTTGCTAGTATGTTGTTGAGAATTTTCACATCTTTGTTCATTAGGAATATGGGCCTATAATTTTCTTGTAATGTCCTTGTCTGGCTTTGGTGTCAGGGTAATGCTGGACTCATAAAATGATTTTGTATATATTCTTTCCTCTTTAATTTTCTAGAAGAGCTTCAAAACAAATTTATCAAAAATCTAACAAAAATTAACTAATAGCCCAGATTGTGTGTCTTGCTGGCAGTTAGATCTGCAAATGTATATCCAGAAACTGAAGCTCATTCAATTTTCTTGGCTTCTATGTCCTTTACAGTCTTGATAATCTATGCAAGAAAGTAGTGGAAAGGAAAATATATCATGGAGAAGGTTTACTTCTTAAACAGTTTTGTCCAAAAGTGGTTACTTCCATTTGTCCAACATCCACCAACCAGAACTACTTGGACTGTGTTACCTGATTACAAGAAAAAAAAGAAAATATAATCTAGTTGTGGTTTGGAGGCAAAGAAGGAAGAAACTAGTTTGGAGGAATAGATATTTTCCAAATTAAAAATAATTATTTTCTTCTTCATATTTTAAAACCATTAATCTATTATGTCCTCTGTCATTTATTTTTGCTTTTAGAAAACAAGTTTTCAGAATGTCCTTCTTTCACAGATAAACAAAGCTGATTTCCTGAATATAAGAATATGTAACGTTTATAGTTCTGAAAAATCATCAACCATCATCTTTTAAAATAGTGCTTTTTTCTCATTCTTAATTTCTCCTTTGGAGCTCTATTTAGGTTAGATATTCACTTTTACTTATTTTTTTTTTTTTTTTTTTTTTTTTTTTTTTTTTTTTTTTTTTTAGAGTGTTTTTTTTTTTTTTTTTTT